>NW_006438088.1:10842607-10853492 GCF_000325575.1 Pteropus alecto
TGCCAACAAAAAACTTTAGTTTTTCAAGAAATTTGAACTCACCTAAACTATAACTTCATCTTTGTGTTCTATGATCCCACACATATAATAGGCTTTTAAAAATACTTCTTGAAAAATTTATGCAAATATTAGCAGGAGAAACAGTCAGATTTACCATGAAACTTATAAGATTAAGCTTCAGGGCCCCTAACTTCTATGATCTCCTTCCTAGGCTTTGGGACTTATTAGTTCATTCACACATTCATAGATTTTTGTAAAATTTCAAACTAAGATGTTTAACCTTAATTGGTTAAGACCTCTGTCTCTCTCTACTTTGACTTTTCCTCCAACAGAGCCTTAACACAAATAAACAAACAGCTTTATTGATATGTGTCATTAACATACCATACAATTCACCCATTAAAGTGTACAATTTTTAAAGTATTTTTGGTATATTTACAGAGTTTGGTATATGTACAGGAATAGCGTCACGATTTCAGAATAATTCCGTCACCCCAAAAAGAAACCGCCTGCCCACTAACAGTCACTTCCCATCTGCCTTCAACTTCCCTAACCCTAAGCAACCATGAATCTACTATCTGTCTCTATAGATTTACCTATGCTGGACATTTCACATAAGTGGAATCATGCCACATGTGTTCTTTGCGATTGACTTCTTTCACTTAGCATAATGTATTCAAAGTTTATCCATGTTGTAGCATATTATCAGTACTTCATTCCTTTTTATTGCTAAATGATATACTACTTTATGGATATACCACCTTGAATTTATTCATTCATCAGTTAATGGACATTCTACTTGTTCCTACTTTTTGAATATTATGAATAATGTTGCTACAAACATTTGTGTGCAAGATTTTGTTCGAATATGTTTCATTTCTTCTGCGTATGTAAAAGAGATTTGTAATCTAGAACTTTCTGCTCAGAGCCTTTATCCATGCTCTTGCTCATTCCTTGCAGTTTCTTCCTCCAGAATCCTATTGATATTTCTGTCTCCAAAGTCATGAAATTCTTTTATCTTACAAATATATTTATTTTACATGTTATAAATTTATTCAACAATCATTCAACACAATGCATTGTATTTATTCCAGTTTTGTACTCAGCACTATATTGGATGCTGGAGATAAACTAAAGTGTCCTGCTTTTAAGAAATTTATATCTAGTTGGAAAGGTGGAGAAGGATAAAAGCAAACACAGACAATTAGAATATTATTAATGTGTTATTATCAGAGATGCACAGAGGGTACTTTGAGGTCATAGAGTGGTGGTGCTTATTCTGTCAGAGCCAAGGAGGTGTCACAGGATGTGTGATACTATTGGGGCTTTCCTGAGCAATATAAGAAAGCATGGAAAGAGAGGGGCATGCTAGGCAGAAACAATAACATGCAAATGTCCTGGGGACATGAGCATGGATGGACTTGATAACTTAAAAATAGGAGATATGGCATAGAGTGCCTCAGGTAGGATGTTGGAGTGGTGGCAGGTAAGGTGGGAAACCAGGCAGCAATGAAATCACAATGGAATCCAATGTCTTCCTAAGTTTTTGGACTTACTTCATAAGTAATATGGCTCCATTAAAAACATTTTAAACTGGAAGATTAATTATTACTAGAACACTTAGAACAAGGTGAATCTTTGAAAAGTGAATCCTATAAAGAACTCCTGAGCCATATTTATTTTATAGTTCTATTTCATGATAAAGAGCTTGATAGCCAGATAGCCTGGAATGGTGGTTGAAAGGACCTGCCTGTGGAGGAAAAAGTTTTGCCCAGGCGTTATTGTTTTGCTGGTATTCCTCATTTAGTAGTTCTTATCTAAATATAAAACTCTTCAACTTTTATTTATTTCTTCTGGGTAATCATTCTATCTTATGAAGTTCATGACCCTACCATTGCTTTTTCAAGTTTTCGATATGTTCTGCATTAAGTTCTATAGTAATACACAGAAATTAAAAATCACCCACTGAATCTTCTTTGAAGATCCTGTTTCAGCTTCCCTGAATACCTTGTTTGTTTGGTTATGTTGTCAATGCTTCTGTCAAATGTGGAATCCCTGGACAGCCTCAAGCTCTTTGAGAGCAAAGCTTTGTTTTAATGAAGGACCTGTTCACTGGATCTTGCCAATTTTCACTCAGCTAAATTTCAGCCTTAAATTAAAAAAAAAAAATGAATATGTGAGGAAAGTCAGAGGAAATTCCATAGGAAAAGAAGAATATCATTAGGTCAGACGAGAATTTTAGAACTAATTTGGAAGATGAGCAGGAAAATTAAGTCATCTGTTCATGGATTTTACAGATATTTGGTGATAATAATTAGGATAGATTTTTTAAAATGTATAATCACAACCACAGAACTGCAGAGGACCCCAAAAAGATCTTTCTACACAACTATGTCATTTTATAATTTATAATATAGGCCATACTTTCTTAGGCATTTACATGCGTATATATGTATATATGTGTATATATATATACATATATATGTGTAAAGACAGCTTGAAAATGCCATGGAAGGATTTTTTTCCCCCATTTTCTTCTTGTTTGGCTTTTTAAAATGAGGTATAACATATACTCCAAAGTGCATTGTCTTAAACATACAGTGCAATAAAATTTTACATATGTATAATACTTCCCTTGCTGTTTTTTAATATGATGTTAGTTTCCTATTAAATGGATATCACAACTTATTGATCTAATCTATTGTTGATAAATATTTGATTTGTTTACATTTGGGGGCTAGTAAGAATATTGCTACAAATGCTCTTGTACACAAGCACTAATTTTTGGGGGGTATGCACTTAGGAGTGGCATTTCTGGATCATAGAGCATACACATGTTCAGTATTTGGATGTACTGCCAAAAGCTTTTTAAAGTGGTTGGTTGTATGAATTTGCACATGCACTAGCCATTTGCTTCCAGTTGCTCCACATTCTTGCCAATCTTTAATTATCATCAGTTCTTTTAATTTTAGTTATTCTAGTCGGGGTATACCCCTTAATATTTTATTTGCATTTTTTGATAATTAATGATGTTGAGGACCTTTTAAATGTTTGATGTCCATACGGATATTCTTTTTTGTGAAGTCCCTGTTTGGCATTTTTACGCATTAAAAAAAATGTTTTGGGGGGTTAATATTTGGAGGGGTTCATAGCTTTCTTTGTTATGTTCTAGATATGAATTCTTTGTAAGATATATGTGCTGCAAATATCTTCTACTGGGTTGCAACTTGCCTTTTTACTTTCTTAACTTCTTTTGATGAAATTCTTAGTTTTTTAAATGAGATTGACTTATAACATTATATTAGTTTTAGGCATACAACATAATGATTTGATATTTGTATATATTGCAAAGTGACCACCATAGTAAGTCTAGTTAACATCCATAACCATACAGTTATAATTTTGTTTTTCTGTGATGAGAACTTTTAATAACTATTCTCTTAAATTTATCAAAGATCTAACTTTCAAACATATGATATAGTGTTACACAGAAGTTTTTAATTTTAGAACTTCAATTTATGAGTCTTTTCTTTTGGTTTGTGCTTTTTGTGCCCTTATTAAGAATCTTTGCCCATCTCACGGCCATGCGATATTCTGCAGTGGTGCCTTAGTTGTAAACTGGATGATCATATATGTGTGGATCTGTTTCTGAACTATCCACAGTGTTTCAGTGTTATATTTGTCTATCCTTTGTATCAAAATTGCACTGTATTACTACTGCATGAAAACGAATCTTAGTAATAGTGTAAGTTTTCCAACTTGATTCTTTTTGATATTGTCTTAGCTAGTCTAGGATCTTGGTTGCTCCATTTAAATTACAGAATCCATCAATTTCCACCAAAAAATGATAGGATTTGACTAGGATAACACTGAATATAGATTAAATTGGGAGGAACTGACATCTCTTCCATTTAACATAAAAATAGTGACTCTTCCAATCCATAAACATGGTATATGTCTCCATTTAACATGAATGTCTTTATTTTTCTCAGCAATGTTTTTTAGTTTAAGTTTAGGCCTTATACATTTTTCCTTATATTTATCCTAGGTATTTGATAATATTTTATATGCTAACATAGCTAACTTATTTTTAATTTTTATTTTCCAATTGTTATATAGAAGCATAATTTTTTGTGTGTATTGATGGTACTAATTACCTTATTAATTTTAATAGTTTAATTATATACTTTTACTTTGAAATTTTTAAAAAAATATTATTTACAACAGAATAAAAATATATGAAATAATTAGAATTAAATCTTCAGTACAAGACCAGTCACTGAAAACTACAAAGTATTATTGAGAGAAATTAAAGAAGATATATAGAGACATATGATGTACATGTGTTGAAAGACTGAATGTTTGTAGCAATGTTAAAATGTTAATTTTCCCCCAAATGATCTACAGACTCAACAAAATACTGGGCAAATTCTCAGCAGAGATATTTGTAGTAATTGATAACCTCATTTTAAGATTTATATGTAAATTCCAAGGACCTAAAATGGCTAAAAGACCTTGGAAAAAGAACAAAATTAGAGGATTGACACTACCTCATATTAAAATTTATAAAGCTATAGTAATGACAACATAGTTTTGGTGTCAAGCTACATCAATAAATCAGTAACTGAATGAAACAGAATGGAAAATTGAGAAATAGAACACACATATATAGACAACTGATTTTTGATAAAGATACAGATGTGATTCAGTGGAGAAAGGACCTTCTTTTCAACAGTGGTGCTGGGATACTTGAATATACATATGTAAAATTGAACTTTGATTCAAACCTTACACCTTATACAAAAATCAACTGAAAATGGATCACAAATTTAAATTTAGAGGCCAACACTGTAAAACTTATGAAAAATGCTGTGACTTTGGGTTAGGCAAAGATTTCTTAGATACAAAATCAATAGTATAGTCTATTATAAAATAATTGATAAATTGGACTTCATCAAAATTAAAAACTTCTGCTATTTGAAGTACAGTATTAAAAAATGAAAAGACCAGTTATAAGCTGGAAGAAGTATTATCATATTATATATCCAATAAAGAAATTGTACTCAAAATATATTTTAAAAAACCTCTCCAAAGTAAAAAAAATAAGAAAACAAATAACCCACTAAAAAGTGACAAAGAGATTCAGACACTTCATCAAAAAGAATATAGAAAAGTCAAATAAGCACAATATCTTTAGACCATACCAAGTGATGATGGTAAAAATGTAGAGGAAATAAGTACTACACTGATGGTGGGGACATAAAATGCTACTACCACTTTGGAAAACAGTTCGGCAGTTTCTTAAAAAGCTGAAGATAACCTATATGTCATTCAGCTATTCTGCTTCTAGATATTTACCCAGGAGAAATCAAAGCTTATGTCCTTACAAAGAGTTGTACATGAAAAATCATAGCAGTCTTATTTGTTGTAGCCAATATCTATTCATAGATGAGTGGAAAAACAAATTGTGGTGTATCCATGCAATGGAATTTTCCTCTGTAATAAAAAGGAATGAACAATTGATTCAAGCACCTACAAGAATATCAAAATTATGCTAAGTAAATGAAGCCAGATTAAAAAATATATACATTATATGATTCACTCTATTTAAAATTTTAGAAAATACAAACTAATCTATAGTGACAGAAAGGTGATCAATTTTGCTAGGGGCCAGGGTGAGGAGACAGTGAGGGGCAAAGGAAGAGATTATAAAGGTACTTGAGGAAACTTTTGGGAATCTGAATATGTTCATTATCTTGAGTGGGTTGATGGTTTTACTCACTGGTATATATCAAAACATATCAAATTGTATAATTTAAGTATGGGCAGTTTATTTTTTGTCAATGATCCTCAATAAAGATGTTAAAATCTTTTCACTAATGTAGTTATGTTACTTTCATTTATAATTTAAAAAATTATATAAAATAATTATTTGTATAGTCATTTATAGCCTTTGTTAAATATCTCACAACCAGAGACTACATTTATCTTTTTTAATTCAGTAATTGACTCAGCAAACATTCAATATGCCAGACAAGGTGCTGGAGAAACAGAGGTAAAACTTTCCAATAAATGTAGTAGAGAACTAGTACTCATTTATTGAGTACTAAAGGAGTTCAGAGGACGTCACCCCAAAATACCACATTGATTATTTGGAGCTGAAGGAACTTGAGAAACAGCAGATGCGAGAAGGGCTTTCTAACCTACCCTTTTCTATCTAAAACAGGTTACGAAATTTCCCATGAGAAAGGTGTCCACTCTGTATAAAAAGGAGAAAGCATCCTTTTCATCAGAGACTGGAACTTGATGATAAAATGGATCTGTACAAACTTACCGAAATAACTCTTATTTTCCACTAGTTATTTCATTCCCCCACCCTTATACCAAATATCTCCTAGTCATTTTCCTACAATTTATTACCCATAGCTCAAACTGCATGGCCTTGCTAATTCTTCAGAAACTGATTGTTTCTTTGTCTAAAGTTATAAGAGCTTTCTGCTCTGGTCACTTCTTCAGGTCTTCATTCTTTTGTGAAGGCTCTCATATACCAACAAAAATTTAAACTTGTTTTTTTTTTTTTCTCCTGTTCACATGTCTTATGTCAGTTTAATTCTTAGACCCAGAGACCTAAAGCAGGTAGAGAATTTTTCCTCCCTTACAGTATCTATTATGTAATAGCTACTGTTTTTCCATTCATCACTTCATTTACTTTTCAGAAAGTAGAAGACACAACTTCTTATATCCATTTTACAGATGAAGAAATTGAGCCCAAAGAAGTTACAGTACAGGAAGTGGCAAAACTGGTACTGAAATTCAGGTCTGTGTGACTCCAAAGTCATGGTACTTTCCATCAAACTACAATACAAAATTTACAATCACATCTAAAGAGCCCTGGGGGTGGGGGTGGTGGGTGCAGAGGATAAAAACCTTAAAACTTTCTGAGGAAATCAGTGAAAGCTTTGCTACTGAGGCTTTATTGCTTGAGGTGAAATAAAGTCTTTCAAGTATTTAGAATTTTAAGGGAGTATATTATTGATGATCCAGAGGCAAATTACACACTACCCCTCAGGCATAAGTAATGTTTTCTTCTTCATTGCTCCTGTAGTTCTGTTTATGTGGTCAATTTATAACTCATCTACTTCAAAACTCAGTTACACTGAAGCTTATAATTGACAATTACAGTGGGCCAGAGGTTGCCATTTGTATTTTAACATCTAAAATTTTAAAGCACCTAAGATTTGTGTGAAATCCTCTCACATAATTATTCGCAACTTTATGAGTTAGGTACTATTACTATCTATTTTACTGACAAAGAGACTGCAACATAAATATTATCCAAAAGTATAAAAGAAAAACACTTAAGCCATAAAATTAGCAACTATATTTTCTGTAAAATTTATGTAAAATTTTGTCTTGGAGCTACATTAAGTAACAATGATAAGTTAAGAACATTTGGTAGACACATTCAAGTGCATAAATAGACTACATTTCGAGCCACTTACAAATATGGATTGAATTTGTATTCTTACTATTTCTTTCTATTATGGAAAATAAAAAGCTGATTAAGCTTTTAATTCATTCTAGAATTTTAAATTTACCTTTATGTAAAGTATCACCATTTCAAAAACACAAGCTAAAACTGAAGTTTAGCTTTTGAAGTTTAGTTTGTTCAGGATGATAATGAGGTGTTTTTACATAACATCATTCATTTTGTGTTCTAAGAAATGAGGACATTTAATAGGTTACAGATTTATGCATCAGCATTCTTCATTACCATGTAAGTAGCCTTAAAGGTACTGTCTAAAAAGCTATATTTAATACTTTGAGAATGTTACACACAATTATACGTTAAATGAATGCTTAATTAATCCTTTTTTATGATGTTGATGATAATCGTGTACATCGCCAAGGGCAGATGGTTGTTTACTGGAGCTATTAGTGTGGGACTCATATACCTGAAACCATGAATTACACGAAAGCGCGGTCACTTATCGTAGCCAGATTCTCTATTTAAACATATATACCCATTTAAAAAGAGTATTTTTCCCCTTCTAAAGCTTAGGCTAATTCTTGAAACAAACACACAAATTCATTAATGTTTATTATAGGCCTAAGAAGGCCTTAAAGATAAGTTAGCTAAAACCTGCTCTTATTCAGCACACAACTTTTTCAACAGTTAAAATTTGGAAAATAACCTGAAACGCGGGCGTAGGTCAAGGTTACCGCTTCATAAGATTTGTCTAAAACAACAACAAATCGTAAGCACTGAACTTTCGCCTTTTTGGAATCCCCGTCAGTCAACCTGCGTTTAAGCGGGGCCACGCCCAAGCTCAACCCCATATTCGTGAGTGCGCATGCGTTCCCAGCGAGGTGGGTGACCCTGAGAGGTTGCCGTCGCGCAGTGCGCAGACAAGACGTTGCGCGTGCGCAGGCGCTCGGAGCAGAGGCCTGCCGGAAGCCAAGATGGCGTATAGGTGTTCTCTAGGCCACAGTTGGCGCCTTATCATTCTCTGAGCGGGTATTTTGCAAGAAGCTGTGGCGAACGCCTTCTTCACCGCCATGGCCCGGCATCGGAATGTTCGAGGCTATAACTACGATGAAGGTAGGTTACAGGCTTATGCCGGATGTCATTTTCTCCGTTCCAGCCGGGATCCCAGCTTACTTGGCATCCACTTCGATATGTGAGTTCCTCGTCAGTGGTGCCAGGCTGGAATTCAGAGGGGGCTCAGTTGGAGAAAATAATAGGACATCTGAGTTCCAGAGAATGACATTGTTTTATATCGTGATTTCTGTCTTCTGGGATTGAGTTTATTTCGGGCGAGGGAGGTGCCCTACAGCGTCATATGGGATGGACATTTCACGAGGTTGGGATCCGGTGGCATTTATGCACGTAAGCGTTATCACCTCTCTCTTCCATTGTTTTCTCCCTGGTCGAGTACACATTTGCCTGCTTTAGCTCGTTTTCACGCTCCGCCCCCCTTCAAAAATGCCCATGAAATGTAGCTTATTTGTAAAACACGGATTGGTTTAATAGTTACATTCAGTTGTTTTGCTGTAGCTGTTAGATTTACGTGATAAGTCTTTCGTATTTGTTCATACATATTTAGTGCAGAATGTGGTTTGAGCTAACATTAATTTATTTTCTATGAGTTTCAAGTTAAATTAGAAGTTTAGCAGATGGTGTAAAAAGATACATATTAAAAAGGTCCAAAGAGTCAACCAATTAGGTGATCTTAGGTATATATTGAGTTCTTGGTTGATTATTCGCAATATAATCGTATTTTGGGTAAAAAAAAGCAGTACTAGAAGAAAGAAGGCTTCAAAAAAGACTTAACCGATTATAAAAAATGAAATAAAAAATGTGCATGTGAATGTTCCCTGAGAGTTTAAAAGAAGTTAGAATTAGGATAAACGCAGCATACATTGGATAATTGTAGGCATCACCAAACATCATACAAACTAAAATCATAAATATGATCAAGTGCAGACGAGGAATAAAGACCTATTGCTTTGTAAAGGGCAGAACTTATAAGTGTGCCTAATATATTGGTGGTTATTGACACTCCCAACAGATTATGGTGGTTGTTACTGGCACTCCCAGCAGATTATTGTAGAACATCAGAATACGCTAACCATAGTGAAGGGTAGCTAACACTATGTGCTGCTTTTGGAGACTGTAACCCAGTCAGCCTGGCACATGTTAGATTCCTGGTGTTCACTTCGGAATGGAGGCCCTTTTAAGTATTGCAAGGGATGTAAGTATTGCATGTGGACCATGGGTACCTGAGAAATGACTTGAACCTGGGAAGTATTTTTGCAGATGATATAAAAGACATGAATAGGCCTAATTACTACTTATTCATTTCTTTAATATCATTTCCTCAGCCAACATTAATTGAATGCTTATTCTTCGTTAATTGAATGCCTGGAGTACTGTTCTAAGCTTTGGGGACAGATAGTAAGATGTTTGAAGGAGTCTAAAGGAGGAGACACAAAAGTAACAGATGATTAGAGCATGAGATGCTACAAAAAATACAAAGTGCTCTGGGATCTGTGTAAGTGAGAATACCTTATTTAGAATGGGTTTGAGGAGTTTAAGTAGGATTTCTATGTGAAGGAAAACTTCCTGGAGAAGTTCTTGTCTTGAGGGAGTGAGTGCTAAATATGTTCTCACCTTGGCAACCTCAGGTTAGGTTGTCATGTTTCTATGGAACAATTTGATGACATCATAACCAAGCTATTCCTATAGCATAGGTTCATCCCCTTTTCCAGCTTACAAATGTTCTACTGATTTTAAGGGTCCAGTTAATTTCTCTTCTTCCCAGTTAATAATTTAAAAATTCTCAAAACTACTATGACTTCATTAAAGAGAGTTTGTGCTCCAAAACCTATTGGTTCCTCTAATTCTCACTGTTTTCTTCTCTAATTTAGATAGCGCTTTACACAACTGCCTTAACTATTAATTTAAAAGTGCTGGGAAAGCAAAGTCCATACTTTATATTTACTGCAGTAGCTGCCATAATGCTTATGTGCAGTAAATACTCCTAAAATTTTGTTGAGAAAAAGAACCGCTTTACAAAACTACCAGGAAAGAATTCTCTATATTTTTATATTGTGACACTTTTAGGGTCAATTTCAGTATTGAAAAACTGACCTAGCAAAAAAGATATTTTATATCTAAAATTTTTATGTCTGTGCATGGATCCTCATTTATTTGCTATAAGTAGTTATTAACTTAGGATCATGATCTAATTTATTGAATGTTACATATTTTAATCCAATGGTAATATATAACTAATTTTTCTTTGCCATAAACATTTGAACATGCTATTTCTGCTGTATGAATACCCTCATAAACTAGCTAAGTATCTTATGAAATTGGTTA
>NW_006438088.1:10853521-10889887 GCF_000325575.1 Pteropus alecto
TTTCCCTAGCCATTCCACTCCCAATTCTGTTTTTATTGCTCATATATGTGTTCCCAAATTGCTCTGTATTTCTCGTTAAACACTTGTCGTATGGTTTTGTAATTGTCCGTTTTCTCATCTGTTCACTGTTCGATTTTAGATTTGTAGAGATTTGGGAATGTGCCTGTCACTCACTTTTCTACCCCAAAACGTTTTTGATAGTCTCTGGCATAGTGTTAGTATTTGTTGAATGAATAAATACTTTATGCGAATGTATTTATGTTCTTTGTGGGGTTTTTAGTTTTAAATTGTTTAATTCATTTATTTATAATAAAACAAATGTTAATTTAGTGCCAAACATATGCCAGGTAGTTGGCTACACAAAGTCTTACTCAGAAAGAGCTTATAGCCTCAGAGAGTGAAATAGGTATAGTGCTTTGAAGATGTCTAGTTGGAGGAGTGTGCTAGAGAGTAAAAATGACAGAAGGACTTGCTGCTTTTTATCCAGAGTGGTCAGGGAAGACTTCTGTTAATAGGTGACATTGAGTTGGAACCTTAACTAAGAGAAGGGAATAGCCTTAAAAAAATTTGGTTAAAGAGGATATTCTAGTCAGTGGGAAAAAAGACCAATTATCCTGAGTAGAGTGACCACAAGGGAGTTTAGGATAAGCTGGTTTTTATAGAGATTACCTAGCTGTACACGAAGAAAAACTGCTTTTATGATCTGATTGTATACCCTGTGCTAGTCAGTTGTATGAAAAATAAATGTTTTGGTTATAGAGGGCATTTGGTGAAAAAAATGGATAGATTGCATTTTGGATTTTTGTCAACACTGGAAAGACAAAATATGTGGTTTGTGGGCTTATTTTTGATCCATGAGTTGAAAAATTGAAACAACTTAATAAAACTCAATTAATTTAAAAAATGAATATACCTACTTTGTGGGTAAAATTTTTAGAATTTTTTGGAAAAGTGAACATTCCAAGTTCCTTTAATTTTGATGAACAATTTAATTTCTTTTGGAAAGAATTCATATGCTTTCTTGTTAATAACTAAGAATATAAAAATATCTTGTAAATGAATTAATCTCTTATGTTTTTATTTTAGATTTTGAAGATGATGATCTCTATGGCCAGTCTGTAGAGGATGATTATTGTATTTCACCATCAACAGGTGAATTTAGAAAAATAGTTTAATTTTCATTATTTGAATGTTTAAAAATGTTAAGTATTGTCATTCAAGGACTAGAATGTTCCATAAGACTGTAATGTTATGTAGCAGTTAAAAAGGTAATTAAATGTTAACTTTTAAAGGTAAATAAATTAATTTCTTTATCCGAGAATAGAATTTAAAGTTTTGATTCTATCATTTAGCTTTAAACAGTTTGAAGAAAACTCTGAAAACCGTGGCTTTTCCAGTATTTGCACTATGCAATTAATCTAAAGTGTACTAAAATGGTAATTTTATCTAAAACTAATACTTCTGAAGGCAGACAGCAGTTAATTATATATTCTCAGGAATCTCTTGAATATTAGAAACATTGAGGTGTTATGCATAGAATTCCCTTCATACAGTACTTTAGTTATCTACTGTTAAACGATTTGGTAAATAAATCAAATACATATAGTTGAGACTTTTGATGGGGCTATAGTGACTTAGAGTTCAAATTCCACATCAGAGCTTCATCTTCTGTCTAATCTGCTGAGAGATTTCTTCTTTGCCACCATATAAAGCAAACATTCATATGTTCTTTCCAGCAAAGGCAATCTTTGATACAGACTTTTCTCTCACTAATTTCTCTAACAGTACAATTGTCTTCAGATTTTATCTACTATATAAACAGTTGGTTAAAAAGTCTTGCTAAATTTTACTATGCCTTAAAAAGAGTACAATCAAATGGTTATGTACAGTGTAAATCTAATTCATAAAACTCATTTTCCACAAGTTAAAGGTTTAATATAAAATATTCATCAAAGTCTGCCTTTTCTTTAATACACTATTGTCTCCTGAGCTGTCCTGTAAACATGTACCACTTTTAGACCAAATATGTCTTTTCTGACTTTTTAGAACTTCTTTTTCTTCATGAAGGCATTGATCCTCTAGAACTGCGGTCTCCAGCCTTTTTGGCACCAGGGACTGGTGCTCCTCTGAGAATCAAATGCCTGATCTGAGGTGGAACTGAAGCGGTTCCTATGCTAGCACTGGGGAGCAGCTGCAAATACAGATGAAGCTTCGCTTACTCGCCACTCACCTCATGCTGTGTGGCCCGGTTCCTAACAGGCCATGGACCGGTACTGATCCTTGGTCCGGGGGTTGGAGACTCCTGCTCTAGAAATGTCTTAGCACTTCTATTCTTTCTGTCATTGTTTTTTCTTGTTACTCTGAAACACAGCTAGGTCTTTTTTCCTCATTTGGCCTAACTGATGAGGGCCTTTCTTCTCTTCCTTTAATGTTACACTGTTACCAGTCAGGATTCTGAAGATAGAACTTGTACCAAGTACTTTGCCAGAGAGAATTTAATATAAAAAATTGTTAACTAGATATCAGAAAACAAAAAAAATGCAAAATGGACAACCTAAAAAATATCAAGGAGGTAGTAACCTCGGGAAGCATCTACCAGCCTAGTGGAACAAGTGAACGAGGTTGAAACCAACCTTTTAGAGCTTTTGGAGGGGCTTCTCGGAGCTGGGACTTAGACCTATGATGAGAGGGGGTTCTACTTTGTTGCTTTGTCTCTGAAGTTCAGAGGAGGGACTGTAGAGCTGTGACTCAGACCTCTGGAAGAGGGAGACACTGCATGGCTGGTACTTGTCTCTCTAAAGGGATCCTGTGAAGCTGGGATTCAGCCTTTTGAGGAGGGAATTCTGGCTAGTCATGGTGCCTGGGGGATGTATATGGGGGCACGTTGAATTTGGTTCTGGGAGTTTTGGAAAAATTGCAAACCGGTATTGATTGCTGTTACTGGAACAAACTGCTTCTGTAAGGTGAAGTATTACTGGGGTGACAGTGTCTGGATAAGAAGCAAAAAAGAAAGGAGCATGTGTCTTCTCTGACCTTCTAGTATCTCTTTAGCACCTGCCTAAAAGGGAGCCAGCTGTCAAAGAAGACATGTGCTTTGCAGAGACTTCAACCCTAGCATCACAAAACAGTAAAGAAGACTGGAGCAGAAGCTGAGAGGTGGCTTAATCAGTATTCCTTTAAAGCTCATTCAGGGATTCAAAGACCACATATTGTAGGGATTAGGAATAACCCCATTGGGCTCCTATAGTTCACTATTACAGTCGACTAGGTAACAATGATGTCTGGTAGCACTAAATTCATTACTCATACTTTAAGCAGATTAAAGAGCATGGCATGTTCATGACACTGAGTAGATGTAGTTGTGATAATTAGATTTAAAAAAAAGATCTCTTCGAAGTAGTAGAGACTGGATTGAAGGCAGTACATAAGTGGATGTAGGTAGATTAGTGAGGAGACTATTAAACTGATCTAGAAGAGATGAAGATATTTTAGGACAATTCTCAGAATGCGGTCCATATACCATTAGCATCACTTGAGAATTTGTTAGAAAAGTAATCCTTGGCCCTATCCCAGAGTCGAAAACTCTGAGGGTGGGGTGCAGCTACTGTTTTAAAAGACTTCTAGAGGATTCTGAGGTTTGCTTTGAGAACTATTTGTTTAGGATGAGGGTGGTAGCATTAGATTTGGGAATAGGTTCAAGAGATAATTACAGGAGTTAAGGTCTACAGGAATTGGAAGTTGGTTGAGTGTGGCTTGCATAAGGGTGAAAACCTTCATGAAGAGAGGGAATATAGAGAAACATCTTAATATTATAGGTTAACTCATTTATTTATCTAGTCTTATCTGGATTAAGTCATACTCAGTCTTGAGTAATGAGCTAAGAGTACACAAGTTCAGGCATTCTGAGGGTGTTTTTCTAAGACTTGCATTTATGGCCTAGTTTTCTTGAGGTCAGAATTTACCCCTGTCTTTCACAGCTCTTGCTATATGTCTTGCATGTGGTTCACGTCCTGGACAATATGACTCTTTGAGAGTTACTTTTATACACACCAAGAAGTCAACCAACTTTATCAAAGCAAGAGATAGGTAAATGGTTTTGAGTTCCTTTTATAACAAACTGGTAATTTTAACAAAAGCATGTGGTTTTGGACTTTTTAATTTTTTAAAACATGTATGGTCCTGTGCCACATAACAAGCATAACAAGGTTTCGGTCAATGACAGACCACATATACGATGGTTGTTTACTATACAGCTTAGGTGTGTAGTGGGCTATACAATCTAAGTTTGTGTAGTACACTCTGATGTTCACACAGTGACAAAATTTCCTAATGACGCATTTCTCCGAATGTATCCTTGTTGTTATGTGGCGCATGACTGTATAAAATAACAGCAATATCTGACCAGAAACTTACTTTTCCTTTTTAGTAGTTTGTTTTCCAAGTGATTTTCAAAGAAAAATGAAAAGTTTTAGCGGGATATTTTCTTAAAGAAGCATTTAATATTATTGAAGACAGAAGATTATATTTTTGATCTAATGAATTCTGATAATGGAGTGACTGTCAATTAGAAATTTCTAAAATTCATCAGCAAATATTTTTTTTTTTGAACTCTACTAACTACAACTTTTCTGATGGAAAAGTGATTTCTAAACATTACAGCTTTTTTTCCCTTAAGAAAGATTGACTTTGATAATGAATATTGAACATACATCAAGGAGCTGGAGATAGCAGAAAGAGCCTATGTACAACAATTTATTTGAACAGTTATGAATTTTGTTTTAACTAATATAATTAGGAGTGTTAAAAGATAAACTCAGGCATGCTAAGATTTTTTTAAAGAGTTTATTTGGGAAACGTCAATTTTGAATCAGGCAGCTCCAAACTGCAAGTGGTTAGGAGCACTCCACTGCAGGAGCTAGGGGCAAGGTTTTCATAGAGAAGACACAAAGCAAAGCAAGGAAGTTGTTTGCTTGGCTATAGCTTAAGTGTTTATTATTATTTGGGAAAGCCTAGTTGACTTTTTGTGATTGGTTGTTATTCTTAATCCTGAGGCATTTACAAGAATCTACTAGCTTAGTTTTCCATTTGTCACCAAGTTATTAAAGCCATCTCAGTCTAATGGTCTCCTCATATGATTACTTTCACAGTGGTAATCCGTATTCAGTTCATTCCAACTCATAATCTTTATTGAGCATCAATGTGTAAGCCTATTCTAATAAATTTATAAATTAGAGTCATATGAGGCAGTCAGTTACAAGTCTCATTTAAAAAACATACTGTGCAACAGTATGATGGGTAAAGAAATAGTCCTGCCTGAAGGTGTCTGGAAAGGCTTCTGGAAGGAGGTGGGTTTGGGACTGGTAAATTTGGGAGTAAGAATGGCATTGTAGATAGAGGAGACAACAGTGCTGGAGCAGTAGGCTCTAAGTGAAGTGTGTTTGGGAAGACTTACAGAATTAATGGAGTTGCAGCAGGAAAGAGGGCTAGGAAAGAAAATAGGAGCCAAATTGTGGAAGTCAGGTTTTAATTTTAGGCATGTAGAGTCAGTTTATTGGAGGTTTTTGAGTAAGGGGTAATATTTTAGGAAAGTAACTGATGATGGAATGAATAGAATACAAAGTAGACTACAGGTGAGACAGGTGGAGGGGGTACTTGTAGGCTAGTGCTTCCTAACCTTCCCTGGTAATACCAGTCAGCTGGGAGTGATTTTAAAAATGCAGATTCCCTGCCCTATTCCAGCACCACTGAATCAGTACCTCCAGGGAAAGAAGTCTAAAAAGCCACATCTGTAATGAGTGCCTCACATGATTTTTATTTTAAGATGTCTAGGAAACAAATTTAGGCAGTTTCTGGAGTCAGATTTTGAATTCTTGAAACTTCTATGTTTGTCAAAATGCCTTAAATTTTAAAAGTCACTATAGATGTCCAGTTTTTCTGTAAGCATTTACATTTTTAAAAAAGAATAGCATTTTATATTCTTTTTCACCATTGCTTTTCTCTCACTCTTTTTATTGTATTTATTGCCTTTTTGGGTTCTCATTTCAGCTTCAGAGATTTGGACCTCCTTTTTCTCCCCTCTAAGTAGCTATTTTCCCCGGGGAATTTTCTTTCGCTCTTCCTCTCCACACTCCTCAGCAGATTTGTACTTCCAAAACAATATGTCCATAGTTTAGGTTTCTGAGTGGAGTTCATGTGTGGGTATGATGTAGGATCCCACCCCACCTCCCCTCCCCTCCCCGAGAAAACAGTTCCTAGGAGTTAGAATGGAAGCCGGGATATTGACAGCTTCCTTTTCCCTGTTAATATTTCCTAAGTGAAAATTGTTGAGGGAGGTATCTAAGGTCTTGCCTCACTTAATTTTTGATTTATCTTAGGCTTTTCTCACAGTTGAGATCTATGAGCGGAAGTTGGGGAAAGTATATTACTTTTAGGCAAAACTGAATAGTTTGTTTGAGGCAGGAAAGTAATTCATAAGTCACCAGGCATAAAATGACCCAATATACATTTTTTAATACTACCACATTTTATTAAATCTAAAATGCCACAGATTAAGACATACCATTATTTTACATACCAGTTTTTAAAAAATCGTCCGTCAGTCTGAGTATTACATAATGCTAAGATGCCATGTGATTGAAATGCATTCCCTCATTCAGAGATTTTAATGTGAAAAAAATAGTCATCTTAGAGTTTCTATGGAGTATGAAGTAGGATATCTCTTCTGCTGTTTAGCCATGCTGACTTTATAATAGCAGTGTTATATTCACTTTGAACAAGATGGGGAAAAATAACATAATATGTGCATTCTTGGAAAATTCTGTGGTCTTCAAAATTATATACCAAAAAACAAAACTTCTAGGAAAAAATAGGATAATGACAGACCACTCAACCTGTAAAGTACTAATAAAAACAGTAATCATCTTAATAAAAATTCTTGCATATTTGAAACAGTACATTAGCTTCTTAATAAATATTCCAGTAAATATAGAACATAACGCTAATAAAAAAATGGTGAAAGCCTGATAAAAAAAAGGTGTAAGAAAGAGTTAAGGGGTAATGTTGCAAATCAAGCAATGAGCACACACAAAGATAGGACATGTGGCCAAACTGAGCCAAGAGGAAGAATGCGGTGCTATTACAGTATATTACAGTATATTACAGTGTAATCGTCTCTGGTTGGTGTTTTTGCATTTTGTACCTGCTGCTATTATGCAGTGATACAAAACATTGTTGGGGGCGTGGGGAATCTCATAAACCAAAGCAACTTGAATAATATACCTTCATTATTCCACTATTTATCATTTGGTATGAACTAGTTTGGTTAAGGAGACATGCATTATAGCAGAATAGATTGAATTCTCGCAACTGCTCTATATTTTTCTTAGAAACACAGATGTCCAAGATGTCTTCTGCCTCTTCAGTTTTTCTGATGTTCTTCCCTTCTTTATTATAACTGCTCTAGTCTTCAATGATTACTTAATTTTCTGTGCTTCTGCAGCACTTGTTATCTGTACTACTCATCTGGCTTTTAAAATATGTCATTACATTTTTCTTCTTTGCCTTGCCTGCTAATCTATAAGGCCATCATTAATTTATACTACAAATAGATAGCACTTAGTGCCATGGCCTTCTGAGTATAGGTATTACACTTAAGCAATTGTATTATCTATTGTCTATGTATGCATTATCTTTAAAATTTCAATGTAGTTTTCCTTTCATAGTTTGTGCCTTCCTGAAAACATGCACAAAAGTCAGATGTGGGAATGCTAAGCAATAGACTTGCATGTTATATGTTCTTCCAGAATGCTAAATAATATGAAATTCCTAAGAATACCTTGCTTTTAGAATCCTGTATTACTATTTCTATCCTTCTTAAGTTATTCTTCAGTTTTGTTCCTTCACAATTGAACACAGTCTCCATAAATTGAGTTCAGTGGGCATCCAGTTGAGGCAGAAGAGTCAACACTTTGGGCATACATGATGATTTTCTCCTTTGATCACTTATATTTTGTATATGATACTCAGGCATATATTGGTACTTTGACATTTTGTCTTTTCTCCTTTTAATGAAATATGTAATACCAAGTTACATACTGAGTGATGACACCGCTGGTCCTGCAGACTAGCATAGACTAATGTCTGAAAGTCAAAGCTTTCCGAGTATATGACACTGTTAAACAGTGTCAGTGTGTGATTGAAAGTATGAGCTTTTCAAAAGTTAAGATCTATGATTTTGATAACTTTTGGGTTCAGGAAAAATTAGCAATTTTTGGAAATTGAAAGCTTACTCTGTTTTTAGTATTTTCTTTATGCAAATAAGCAAGTTTGATATAAGGTTTAAATTATTTGTACCAAAGAAGAGAAAATTTCAAAGAAGATGAAGTAGTAGGCAAGCATGCGTTATTGGGAAAGATTGTTTTTGAAAACTGGAGAAAATAAACTCAGGGGAATTGTTTTGGAGATAGAAGGAAAGAAGGAAGATGAAATAAGAGGCTAATGAATAGCAAGGACATTCGAGCAGGATTTAGGGTATGATATGTTTTGTCTTTGTTTTTATCTATTATTATAGAATGTGGGTAAATGGCTGTAGGTAGTAAGCCAGAATCCCTAATTTTTACTTTGTTTGTAAAAAAAAAAAATTAATGAGAAATGGCTGTACTATAGCATTCTTTTATATTTTATATTCTAGCTGCTCAGTTTATTTACTCACGACGTGACAAACCTGTTGTTGAGCCTGTAGAAGGATATGGTTATGAAGATCTGACAGAATCCTCCAATTCTCTTTTGAATCATCAGCTAAGTGAAATTGATCAAGGTATAGTAAAGTCTATCTATGTTTCTTATCTGAAAATGATTAATAATATACTAGAATTTATCAGTTTTGTGATAGTTCATAATAGTGATTGTGGGTAGTAATGGCACAAATGCATTTTATATCATCAAGGAAAATTTAATAATAAATTTTATATTTAATAAAATTTACATTTTAAATATATTTTATGTGGAGTGTATGATTATATAAATATATGGCAATTATTTAGTAACTGGAATTCTTGAATCTTCATCTTCTTATGAGAGAAGCTTCAGTGATTTGTTTTTAGCAATATTTATTGTTTTATAAGCTCTATGTAGAGTTTACGATTAGATTACAGAAGCTATTTTCCTTATAAAACGTTAGGTTCCATAAGGGTGGTGTTTTTTTTTTAATTTAAGTCCAAAGTAACTATACAAGTGTCCTGATTAGTCATATCCATGTAAATTAAGTTTCAAGACAGAACTTGTAAATAGTAATGCCATTGGTTCTGAGTTTGCCTCTTTTCAATTCTCTTACACATTTCAACAAAAATACTTGTATTTTGGCTTTTATCTTTTGTAAATAAATTTCAGACATTGTTTCAAACATATTACTCAAGCTGTAGATTGATGAACAGTGTAGCAGAACTAAAATGGCCAGGCATAACAGTAATGCAGTCGTTATTAGTGGAGTGCAGGGCTGAGTTGATTTGCTCATTCTCCAGTGTGACTTTGTTCTATAGGCATTTATAAACTGAAAATTTATAGCAATTAATTTGAAAACAGAGGAAATGTAAGAATCTGAGACCCCATCATTGAATAAATCAGTTAAATATATATCAACTGTTAACCAAACCAAGAAAAATGGAGAGAAAGCACAAGCAGACAAAATTAGAAAGCCTAAAGGGAAACAACAGATATAGAATCAAAATATCAACTGTAAATACATTTTATAATCTGGATAAAAGTCTGTAGAGGAACTGCTATGTAGACTCTTTAATAGTTTTTGATTGTAGTTTGAAGAAAGTATTGTAGTTGTTACTGTGGGGTGAGAGGGTAGGAATAAGTAGAAGTCTTACACTTTTTCTGTTATGCCTCAGAATCGTTAAGAAGGTATGAAATTCAAAGTTATGTTTGAGATTGAAAGTTAATCATTCCCACCTGATGTATGTAAGTAATTGCATGATAACAATAATAATGATTGTAGCTAACTGTTACTAAATGCTTTCCAGGTACTGTTCTAAATGTTCATATATTAACATATTTAATCTTCACAGCAACCTTATCAGGTGGGCCAGTTATTGTCCTCATTTTATAGAGAAGGTTGTACCAGCTTATAGTAAGTGGCATTGGATTATGAACCAAGACAGCTTGACTCCAAATAGTTGCTCTAATTAATTGGAACAGGCCTTTCTAAGCTATACTAAGTATTCTGTTCCAGTTTCAATAATTCATGTATTTATGAAATAGGTATGGTATAATTTTCCAAGTATAGCTTATTAGCCTAAAAATAATCTTGACCTTAAGCAAAGCAGAATTACCCAAATATTTGAGAAATTTTTCTTTAATACAGTCATGTGCCACTGAATGATGGGGTTATGTTTTGAGAAATGCGTAGTTAGGTGAATGAACATCAATGTGTGAACATCATAGAGTACACTTACACGAACCTAAATGGTATAGCCTATTAGATACCTAGTCTACGTTGTATACCTATTGCTCTTAGGCCACAAGCCTTTACAACATGTTACTGTACAAAACACAATATTAAATCGAGACATGGTAAATAAATATGAGGCTGCTGCTGGCATAACACAGCAGAACGCAGCAAATTGTTTTTCATAAGTAGAGTGCACTCTAAAGTAATGATAAAAAGTATAGTATAGTAAATACATAAACCAATAAAATAGTGTTTTATTATCATTACCAAGTACTTAACTATATGTACTATACCACTGGCAGCACAGTAGGTTTGTTAACACCAGCATAACCACAAACAAATGAGTAATGGGTTGCTCTAGTACCTTGTGATGGCAACGTCACTAGGAAATAGGAATTTTTCAGCTCCATTATAATCTCATGGGACTACCATCATATATGCAGTCAGTCATTGACTGAAATGTTATGTGGCTTATGACTAATTAAAAAAGAAGGCAGTGGAAAAATATCAAATACTTTTTTATTTTTAACAAAGAGATGGGATTGCCAGTAGATTTCTGTTCAACATGCAGGCGTATCAGAGGCAATATAAATTGCATTATGTGAAATGGTTTCATAGAGTAGGGAGTCTGAAAACCTGAGTTCTATTTTGATTGCTGCTATATAAACTTCACAATAGTATTTGATTGTGTTTTTAAAGAAAGTGTTGTCGTTGTCCTTGGGTCTAGTTCCATAATTTTCAGTCATATCTTTATGAATTAGAATTTGCCCGATATATCTAGGTCATAGAGTTATTATGAGGATTAAAAAAGATATGAAACATTTTGAAAACTGTCAAGTGCTATAACAAAATTAATACATTTATCCATTTTTATTCAGTGGCCTCTACCAGCTATTATTTTAGGATCCAGGGATATAAAGTCTCTGCTCTTGTGGAATTTACATCATTAATGAATATTATTAGTAATAACTTTTTATAAATAATTACCGTAGTCATCAGAAAATAAAAATTCTTAAAGATTTTAGATTTCCAGATATAAATTTAGTATTTTTAAAATGAATGTCATTCTTTTTAATCTACTGGACTTCCTTATTTTCATGGCATTTTTATATTAGGTTATCATGCCCTAAAAAGGATGATTTTAGTTTGCTGGGGCAAACCGAAGTTAGCCTAAAATAAAACTTAAAGTAGTAATAATTTAAGAAATTTAAGAAATATATGTAATGAGTGATTTAACTGGGCTCACTAACAAGTTAGAAATATTTTCATACATACCCCTCCCTTTGTACACATGTAAAACATCATCAGTGCAAACATAATCATTATCATTGACTGAAAATAGATATTTCTGTATACAATTTACATTTTTTAAGCATTAGTATTATTTAGGAGACATTTATTATAGCGATTTCTTAATTAATGAAAATGTTCCTCTAATAAGGGAAGATAGGTATATTGTGCATAAAAATATAATCATTATAAGTTTTGCCAAGGAAAAAGGAGAGTTGAACATCCTGTTGTAGTTTCAAATTCTTTTTTTCACATTTAAAGATTGAGAGTTCTTTCATGACACCATTCAGTATAGCTTTGAATTATTGTTGTGTGTTCCAGCTCGTCTTTATTCATGCCTTGATCACATGAGAGAGGTACTTGGAGATGCTGTGCCAGATGACATATTGATTGAAGTAATTCTGAAGAACAAGTTTGATGTGCAGAAGGCTCTGTCAGTGGTTCTGGAGCAAGATAAAATGCAGAATTTGAAGGTCAAGAATGAGGGAGCAATAGCTACAGAAAAGATAGTAAAAGGTATGCTTTTACTTGTTCTGTTTAGTTGTTTTATAGTTAACACTTGAAAGGAGACTTTGATTTGCTAGAGCTGGTAAAAAACGTGGAGAGAATTTTGCATGTTACAATAACGTGATTATCATCAATTGATTTTCTAGTTTATGAATTTTTAAGCTGAGTGCTGTGAAAATCTGTGTTTTGATTATTTCCCTGCTTGTTTTCATAACACAGGATATAGGGGAAATAAAATCAGATTAAAAATAAAATACTTTGTGCTTCTTGTTAGTAGCTTAGAGGGCTTTTTAATTGTTGTTTTTTAACTCTGATGGGTCAGGAGACGGAAATTAATATAGCTTGACAATTAATGTAAAAAAAAACTTTGGGCTTATAGTATTGATAAATGTAATTTTGTTTTATTATTATATCATAATTAATACTACTTTTGCATTTTATAGCCAGCTCTTTAATGTTAAATTTGTGGCATTTGAGATTAATTTGGAATTTATTTGACATATAATGGGAATTGAGGTACCTTTATATTGTTATGAGATCTGTCAGTAGGAGCATAGTGATTTGTTAACGGGGTTGATATTTCCTGTAAGCTGAGGACTCGAGTTTTGCCACAACAAAGTTACATGAAGTCCGCTACCATGAAATAGGGTTTTTTTTTTTTTTTTCCTGTTTAAATTTAAAAAATTTATGAGGGATGTACTTTCAACTGACCAGTCTGAGAATGAGTATATTATATGTCATCTGTATTAATAGTTTATCTTAGATCATGGTAGAAATTATAGGGTGGTGTTTCCTTGTTTTTAATACATTAAAAATACAGAAGATGAACCTAATTCTTTCCATTGGTCTTTTAGACATTTCGAATTTGAGATAATCCTGACTATAATTTAAATGTTAAAACCTTACATAAAATTTTTGGAAATTAGAACATTGACTAACTTGGTACTTATATTTGTATATATCAGTGAACAAAGTGTGAAGTCACTTTAGGTGGTTAAAAGAAGGTAAAATTTCTTTATTATTATTTTTTAGAGTGTTCCCTTTTTATTAAATAATGATCAAGTATCACTTTATTCATGTCGTAATCAAAAGAAACATTTAGTAATTAAATGCCTCATTTCATGTTTCCTTTTGGTTGCTGTGACTGTCTTCTGCATATGTGAACCTATTCATCTGAAAATTAATGGCTCTTGTAAGGTAAGGCGTCTTATTACCTTCCTCTGAAGTTTCAGCTGATAATGTTCAAAGCTCTTGTCCTCAGTCCCCTAAACATTTGGATTGCAGTAGCAAACCATTTGATTTTTTTGGTCCAGTAGCAAAATATGGATTATATCATAATTCCTCAGTTGTACCAAGTCACTATTTACTCTTGAAAAAAAGGAAACTATACAGACCTAAAAGTGAAAAGAAACTAGAATCATGTAAGTTAACACAAGAACTGTCACTAGCTGACCTAATGGATGATATGCCAAGAGATTCTGATAAAAGTCAGCCATCAGTCAGATTATCATCCACAGATAGTCTGGAAAACCTTTCAAAGAGTCTAGATGCTGATTTGTTAAGACCTCATGCATCCGAATGTGTTTCCAAAGATGAGTCTGCGTTCAAAAGAATACCGGATTTAAAATCCTTAATGATGAGGAGCACGACACCTAATAACTCTTTATTTATTCAAAATAATTCACTACCTGATTTGCAAAACATTCCAGTACAAAACAGTTTAGGAAGTTTAAATAATCCTTTCCTCCCAACTAGCTCATTGGAAAATGTGGCTCTTGATAATTTAAATGCTCGTAAAATAACTGAAATTGGAGATGTTTCTTCAGTTGAACAAAGTGCAAAGAATTACATTTTAGAAAATGACAATTTGCAGTTTTGCCAATATGAAGGTCCATCTCTAGCTGAACTGTTTCAGGACCACAAAGAAAACAATCCAAGCCAGTACTTTACTTTATCTAATCTTTGTAACCAGTCACCTGCCAGTTTCACAGATCTAAGTTTAGGATCCTTTCCCCTGTCACAACTAGCAAATCGGTATCAGTCTTCAACTGGAATATCAGAACTAACAGGATCTCTATCATCTCTGGCATTTCATAAAGCTTCCCCTACAAGAGACCTTGAGAATTTGTCACTTTCTGATTTGATTGCAGAAACAATTGACATAGACAACTCTCAGATTAAGAAAGATTCTTTCAAGCTCAGTTTATCTGAAATGAGGTCACCTGGAATAGATTCAAATATTGATCTCAGTGTCCTTATAAAATCCCCAGATCTTGTACCAAAACCTGTGGTAGACCAATCAGTTGTTCCAACACCAGAAACTAAAGTTCTAAATTCGAAGCTAGAGAAGAATTTCATTTCTGCCAGGGATAATAAGAAAAACAGTAAAGGCTCTCTGAATAGGGAACCACCTTTTTCTTTGTCTTGGACCAAAGCCCTTGCTGCTAGACCTTCAGCTTTTGCTTCAACACTGTGTCTACGTTACCCATTGAAAAGTTGCAAGCGACGCACCCTTGACCTCTACAAGACCTTTCTTTATAGTAGACAAGTTCAAGATGTAAAGGACAAAGAAATAAGCCCTCTTATAACAATAACACCATTTGACTTCAAATCAGCATCTCCTGATGACATTGTAAAAGCTAATCAAAAGAAAGTTTTTACTAGAGAATAGTAACAAAAGGAAAACTTGATAACTGTTGTAGAGCTTTTTATTTTAAAATAACTTAAAGTCTTTATAGGATTACTTTATATTATGGGATTTAAGCTGTGATTTTTATATTAAAATTGTCTTAAGTTAGTTGGTATGTATTTTTGCACTGGAATTTCTTTTTTTTTACTCTTAGCAATAACTGGCTTTATTTAAGTTGATAGACTATAATAATGGTGTATGTTTACAAAGTGCATATGGAAACTTGATATTGTGAAATCAAACCTCAGATACAGTATTTTTGTCTGAATCATTCAACTTTATTATAATGAGACATTTTCTTTTATAAAATATTTTTGTGCTTCGTTCTTAAATGAAATGCCATCACATAAGATTATTATAGTTTAGTAATGAAGATTTTTCTTATACGTGGCATAGCATAGCTGAGACACAATTATATTTTAAAATATTAGTGATATCATTCTCATTTTTTTCCTGTAGGCAGATACTAACATTTTTTTATTAGAAAATCTTAACATTCCTGACTTAAGAATACTGTAGAATTGTTGAAATACATTTTTGTTGAAAATAAAATGAAAATTCTTTAAAGGGACCATGTAAATATTCAAATTGGATTAATACATAAATTATTTTTATACATTTTCAAAACCATTTGTCCTAAATGCACACTTTAAAATAAATATATAGAAAGTATTTTCAAATATAGTTGCATGTTCTTTGAATAGATAATTTTATCAGATCTCTAACTTTTTTTACTATAATGAGATAAATGTGGCGTTTTTCTTGTTGCTGCTGATAGCTGTGTGTGCTAAAATCAAAGTTTCAGCAATGGCAGACCAAATAAGAGCTCTTATGTCAGTAGAACAAGTATGTAATTCATCGCTTAAAGCATTTTCTTCACCTAGCAATCAGAATCACTGGGGGAATTTTTTCAAAAGACAGGTATTGTAGATTCACTTGAGACAGGGTCAGTCAGTCTCTAAGGTATGGCATTTGGGAATGTGTATTTTTTAAATAGTCCCTAGGTGATTCTTATGTATTACTTCTACAAGAGAACTATTGCCCTAGAGAATTAAATAAGAAGAATGAAAGGAATTACTAATGCTTAGAATAACATCTGACCAACTTTAATTTATAATTCATATTTTCTAGGAATCAGGAATACCAAGAAAAATTGCTAATTAGAAATTATAGTCTTTTGCATAAGATGATGCTGATATATTATTAGTATTTCTTGCAAAAAAAAGTGTCTAAAATATTACTTCTTAATAAAAATAAAATAGCTGGCTATTTCCCAGTAAAGAAATATTTTCTCTGGCAGCTACTTCACTGTACTTTTGATAATTTTTTTTTTTTCTATTTCTTGTTTCTGTTTATTTTCACAATGACATTCTAATCTTTTTAGCTATGTATGATGTTTATAGTCACTGTTTTGGTGGGAAAACTTAGGCCAGCATTATGTCTTCATTGTTCTTGACCAAACACCTTCTTTTGATGTCTTCAGGTTTTATTTTTAATTGCATATTTCATTTTGCATCATACTAATGCTTAGGAGATCATATAAATCACATACTTTATGATTGATTTTAAAGTTTGAATTACCCCAACTACTGATTTTGTTTTTCTAGTCTTGAACCTTGATCAAACATTTCAATAATTTTAAACTATTAATATATGACTCAACTGGATTTATATATAGGCAGTCTCCAACTAAGAAGTGAATTGTGTTCTAAGAGTTTGTTTGGAACTAACAATAATATCTGATAGAGTAAGTGCTACACAAGTGGTCCACTTTGCACATGACTCTACAAGTACTTACTTAACCAATATTGAAGTTGAATTGTATGGTACCTTCTTTTATAACCAGTTTTCAAGCGGAAATAACAATTCTTTTTAAGTCACATAGTAGATCTTGTAAAATGAATTAGATCTCCCTTTGTTGGCTGCTTAGGATTACAACTACCATTTATGAGGTTTTTTTGTTGTTTGTTTTTTAGTGGAAAATTAATGTTTTCCTATTTTACTTGTCATGGCTACTGGTCTCAGGCATGTATATGGTATGTACTTGCTCTGTTGACCTAGGAAGTGTCACAGTCTGAAATTTAGAGGCTGGAACCAAGAAGACCCGTTTGCTCCTTCTACCTTTGGCTATTAGCCCTTGTTAGAGACAGTGGCTGCTTGTTCATGGATACACTCTAGTGACAAAGATTGCTTGCATTAAGTGCATATTCTGCACCAACCACTGTTCATTGACTAACTACTGCCTTATATATGCTAAGTGTTTTTGGTTTATTTTTTAGTTCACATACTAATTTTGAGATGCAAAGCCATTTTGATTTGCATTATGATCAAATGCATTAATATTTCATTTCAGGACTAGAAATAACATTGTAATTACATTCTAAGTGATGTAAAATAAAAAACATTTAAAATTACCATTTTACTCTTTTTTTGTTTTTGAAAGATCTGATGTTCGTGGATGTTTTGTCCTTTTGCATTCTCAAGTCTTTGGTTGGCTTTCTTGGTTATGGATCTTCTTACCAGGGAGTGCCAAGAACTAGGGTTTCACTTCTGTATAGAACACTTTGCTTAACTTTTCTTTTTTTTTTTTATTTTACCTTTTTCTTATTTCCTAGTTACTAAATTGACATTCTGACACCTTTTTCTCCCTTTTGTTTTGAATCCTTCTTTCTTGAACTTTTTTTTCACCCTTTTTCTTATCATATAAGTAATAACTTCCCAGTGTGTTATATTTAATTTTTAGTATTCATTGGAAAGTCATGCAACTAATTGTCACATCAAGGATAAAACTAGCACAGTACTTTTCTTTGTATATAAAAGGAAGCTCTTTTAAGATAAACACAGGAGAAAAATATTTGATTCTCCTATGATTATTTACTTTTTAAACTGACCCAGAATCTCTATATGGACTATTGCAAATAAATAAGTACACAGATGTCTATTGAGGAAGAACTGTTTATCAAGTTTTCTGTTTTGTATTCACATAAGTATATTTTGGGTTATAAAATCAGTTTTGTAGTAACCTAGAAATGGTTTTCTGTTACATAGAGATAATGTTGACTAGACAGTGATTGATACGAATTTCTTTACTAGTTTTCTTTTATAATTATATAAGGCTCAATATATGCAGTTGTATATTATAATTTTTAGTTGTTAGGGTATAAAAAGACATTGCATTTTGAGTGTATACATAGTTTTGTAAAAGCTACATTGAAATCAATTATGATTCTGAGATTTTTCTTAAATCAAGTGTGAAAACATATGACAATTTACCCATTAGAATGTTTTGTATAAGCTTGATATTTCAGAATGGTATTTTAATAATATATGCTGAAGGTATTACTTTGTTTCTATAAACAAATTAAAAACAAACTGCCTGGTTATGCAGAATTTCTTTTAAGATATTTGTCATTTAGAATTCTTACTTTCCAAAAGGTAAAATTTTATATATCTTTACATTTTTGGACTCACAGAAAAACATTATTAAAAAAGTATAGATTATTGTGAATATGAATAATGTACTTGCAAAGATGGCGTGGAAGGTAAAAGAATTGAGAAGTGCACATTTCTGCTGTTGACATGCCTGGTTTATATTTATTATATGACTTAAAGGAAACCATCATTTTAGTTGTAGGAGATACACCAAGATGAATAAGATATGATTCTTACTCTGAAAGAGTGGAGGATAGGAGTACGGAAACACAAAATTATATTACACTGTGGCATATAGAACATTCCGCGCTTCATAGCTGACATCTTTGCCTTCCTGATCTAATCTCCCACCACCTCCTATATTTCCTATCTTTATTAGTGGTATCAACATTTTCCAATTGCTTAAGCCAGAAACCCAGGTGACATCATCCTTGATTTCTTTTCTTCATATACTTCTTATAATTGATTACCAGTCCTATGGTTTCTCTTTTACAAAGTAAACATACATGTGTACATATTACAGTTGATTGCTGTTATTTGTGGTAGTTATGTTTTATAAAGCCATAAATTAACAAACACTGAGTGAATGAAATACGTGTACTGACTTAATGAATACTGATCCATTACTCCTATATGAAGTACAGGGTTAGGTTCCGCTGTGATTCTCTGGTCACAGTATTTTTGTCGATTAGTACACAACATTATTTTATATATCTGTTAAAGATACTTTAATATGTATATTGTTTACTTGTTATCAATTCATTAACATTGAACTCATGGCCAATGGCACTATAACTCTTGCCTGAACAAAGCTTATCTAACACATCTTTTCATAAGGCACATAACTGCTGCCTTGTTCTTGGGAACACTAAACAGCACTTTATCACTACTCCTGGGGGTTCTTTTAAGCAGCAAAATTACCAACTAAAAATCACACTGAAAAATGTGACACTAAGGAGTTATGAAAAGGACACTTGTTTACAGTATGGGAGCTGAACCAAGAAGGCAGGGTATTACCTTGTTCTACCTCAGCTGGGAAAATCAAATATTTTGCTCTGTGCACTTGTCCTCAAGTTACTGGAAAGTGCCACAAGTAGTGATTTTGGAATTATAAATAAATTTTAGCGAGTAGGTGAATTTGCAAATATGGAATCCGCTAATGATGAGGATTGACTGTACATTTTTCGACTCACTACACTCTCCTTAATGCTAGTTCTTATAAAGAAAGCCCCATTAACTTTGAGCAGGGTTACTGAAACATTTAACTGGTTTCTTCTCAGTTTATTTACCCCAAAACACTTTCTTCACTACAGCCAGAGTAACTTTCTCAAAATATAGCTTTAATTTTCTGTTTCCGTGTATAAACCCTTTAAATTATTTTATAAGAACTCCTATGAACTGGTTTGTTTGTGTGCCCCCCCTACCCAAACCTATCAAGAACACCTACCAGAGTTTCCTCTGCTTTAGTCCCTCTCCTGCCACTTCTACCCTGGTTAATGTTAATTTCTCTTCTGCAAGACAATTTTAAAAAATTACTTGTTTTTTTTTAACTTTTTTTTTTTAAATTACTTGTTAATTTCTCTTCTGCAAGACAATTTTAAAATATTACAGGTTTTTTTTTTTTTTAAATATTTGACCCTTTGATCCAGCTGCTACTAGGGGGTAAGGTAGGAATTTAGTTTCTTTACCAATATCTTACTCTTTCTAATAGCTGATATTTGTCACAGTGCCCTCTGGTGAATTACTCATCATTTTTCTTTTTTAACCTTATTTGAAAAGCCATCTTTGACATGTACTGAATTTTTCTCTGTTCATCTGTCTGTCTATTTTGGGGCCAATAATTTGTCTTCCATGCCAATACCAAATTGTTAATTACTGTAGTTTTTTATTATTTTGTAGGCTATCTCGTTTAGTATTAGTATTTTGTAGGCTATCTTGTTTTTTCTCTTCTTTTTCATAGTTTCACTGAATTATCTTACATGGATCTTTTTCCCACAGGAGCTTTAGAAAGAGCTCGTCAAGTTACTGAAAAAAATCCAGTTGTAATTCTTATTGAGATGTTTAATGTTATCAAAAGATTTTTGGAGAAAAAATATACTGTTTTCATAGATACAAAAGGCCTTAGGTACATTATATTGTTAAACATTGTTATTTTAATAGATTTTCTAGTATTGATCTAGTCTTGGAACAATCTTAATTGGTCATGGTGGATTCTTTTAATGTGATGGATCTTATTAGCTTTTAAAATAATTAACTTCCACAGCTGAACATCTTTTTTTTTTTAAACAAAATAAATAAATAAGTAAATAAGTAAATAAGTAAATAAATAAATAAATAAATAAAAAAAGATGAAGGGCTTATTAGGCCATTGCTAGTAAATAAATAAGACCTGATTTGGGGCATGGAGTCTAAACCACCAGCAGCATGACTAGGTAAGAAAGACGACATGTCTTGTCATCCCAGAGTTTTGTAAGCATTCTTATACATCAGGTTGAATGGAGGGAGATGTAAGCTGTTCTGAAAGGATTCGCATTAGGCAAAGGAAAGGGAGAAAGTGAAAGAGGGCTAATTGTGGGATAGGTGCAGCAAAGTCCGCAAGGAAGAAGTGTCTGCTCGCTGGCTACTGTAATTTTAATTTAGAACATCTCAGATTTTTTTTCTTGTCATTGCTAATATTTAAGATTATTTCATCTATTTATAAAATTAAATTACAGTTATGTGTGTGTTCTTGGTCAGATTTTGGTTTCTCTTGTGATGTTTAGAGATTTTGGTTTCTCTTGTGATGTATAGAGAATTTAGAAAGTTTTCCTTTATCCTTAAGTAATTTGAAGAGCATTGAAATTATTTGTTTCATGATAGGATTTATCCTTCTCAATATTTTAGAGTCAATTTTGAAAGTTGTAATTTTATTAGAAAACCATTCCTTTCATCCAAGTTGGCAAATGGATTTGTTTGACATTGTAGTGTGGGGGCTAAGGAAAATTATTTTTCTTCCTACCTTCTAAGTTATAGCTGGGTTAATAATTCAAATAAAATACAGCAGATTAACAGGAGAAAATCATGTTTTAAAATGTGTGCTGGGGAATTCACATAAGCATGAAAATTCCCAAAGACAGTGAGGTAAAATTTTGTATATATGTCTTTTTGGACAAAAAGGAAAGAGGGAGCAAGGGAGCAGGGTATGAGATTTCAAAGGAAATAGGCAATTTGCATGTTGTCGACGAAGAGCAGAACACATATGACAGGCAAATTCTTGTTTCAGTGCTCCTGGCTCCTGCCTGGAGCCCTCCCATCTACCATACTCAATTCAAATTAGGCTAAAACGAACATGCTTAGATTTTCTTCCTGGAGTAGGCCTTCTGATCTGATCTCTTAGACAGGAAATGGGAAAGGTCAAAGGTTCTTCTGAATCTTGTTTCTTAATAACCAGCTTAAGATCAATATCCTAAAAGGCACAGTTTTGGGATAAAACATTGTCTTATTCTTTTAGATTCTTCTATACCATGGTTATATCTCTATTCTTATTTTAAATATTTTTTTCTTTTCTCTACTTTCTCCTTTTGCCAGCTTTTTTTCTCTTGATTTATTGCCTTGTAATTTATTTTCTCCCTCCAGAGATTGGCTCCTAAATTGATTAGTTCTCCTGGTTTTAATTCATTAGTGAGTTGATCTGTTTATGACCTAATCTTTTCTCCATTTTTTATTTTCTAGTTTTCTGAGTGGAACATTTAATTGACCTTAAATGCATTTTTAATTGTTTATCTTAAAAGTTAATTAATTGATGAAATTTCAAACATAGAAAATAATATAACAAATACTCATGGACCCGCAATTTAATTTTAACAAGGTAACATTTTGCCACGCAGGTCAGATTCCATTCTAACAAGAAGTAAATTGTTAGATTGGAATTCTAGCTTCACCTTTTGCGTGTTCCTCTCCACTACCTTCAAGTTGATGTGCATTGTTCCCATTCTCTCTTATGTTTCTGGAGTTATTTTTCCTATGAACACTATATTTACTATAGCAAATGGGTTCTTTTAGAGTTATTTCCTGGTTTCCTTTAGAGTTTCTATTATTTTCCGGATAATCCACAATTTAATTGTGGTTTCCTTTTTAAACAGAATTCAAGAGTATTAAAATGTGTGTGATTTTTGTTTATTTTTGTTATGATTGCTGGTTTCATTGTACTGTTAAAGAGAATGTGGTCTATGCCCTTTACTTTTTGAAGTTTATTGATTTTTTTTCTTTGTGGTCCAATGTAGTTTCATAGCAACTTTTTCAAGAGTACAGATTCCACCTGAAGAATACAAAATATGACATAGTTTTGTTAATTATCTTTTAATTATTACAGAGTTCAGTATTCTTATGTAAATTCTGTTTCCTTGGTTGGTTGTAGACAGAGGTAAATTAAAATGTAATATCCTTATTTTTTATTTTATCTTATTCCTTATAGATTTTACCCTGTACATTTTGATATGTAAAAACACCTGATATTTCTGTAGATTTGAATTTTTCATCAGTGTGAGCTTTCTTTTTGGCTTGTTTTACATTTTTTTACCTTAAATTCAATTTCTTTAACATTAATATCATGATTGCTGCTTTCTCTTAAGTTTTATTTGTTCATCCTTTTGTTTTAAAAGTTTGAGTCACTTTGGTTTAGTTGTATTTCCTGTATAACTGAGTTTGTTAGAGACTCTGTTTTAATAGATATTTTTTCCCCACTTCCGAGATTGATAGTATAGATGTGCCTTCTGTCACTTAAAATAAACATATTGTGATCTTTTATATTTATACATTTTGATATATAATCTTTGTTTTGACTTTGTATATACTCTTTGATAACTTGGTACATTTGCAGTTCAATGTAATAACATACTTTAATATTATTTACATTCTTAGATAAGGTATTGCCTTTTTACCTTTTATAATACATTTAAACTTCTATTAACTGAATTAACTTTATAAAGTTGTTTAATGAGTCCTGCCTTTAAAAGTTGAGCTTATCAGAGTTATCCTTTCTCATACTTGACCTCTTCCTTTTTCTCTTGGTATTTTTAGTCATATTATTTATTTGTTGCCAAAATTATAACATTTTCATTTTATTCTGTACTCAAAATTTCCTTAGTTTTAAACCAACCATAGTTACTTTAAAATTGATTGATTCTCTTGGTTAGGCCTCTCTCTCTGTTTCTTGTTTCACATCTGGTTCAACCTTACCCTTCCCCTAAAATATACATGTTTGAAATATTTCCCAAGTGGTTAAATATATGAAAATGATTCTGTGACCTATATTTGCATGACAGATTGAGAAGTAATAGTCTTTGGTCCCTCTTTCCTTCCTGAATGGCTTTATAGACATTGCCGTACCATTTTCTATTATTGCATGATGCTCTAGCTAGGCCTATTCTGCTGCTTGTAGTATGACTTTTATTTCTGTAGTAGGTTTTTTCCCCCTTCCATATTTCTCTTGAGCTCTTTTGGCTTACTTTAGAACTTTGCCTCCTATTTTTATCATCTTTTATCCTGTTTTTCTCCCTTTTTTTTTTTTTTGAGAGAAAGTAAGATAGAAACATTTTTACTTTTTCTCTTTAATTGAATATTTTTTTCCCTAGGGTATTTGAAAGGTTAAACTCTCTCTTCACCTGTGAAACTAGATTGATCTGAGAGGCTTGTGAGTAATTTCTTTGTAAGTTTGTGATATGGCAGACCTTGTTCCAAATGTTTAGATGCTTAGGTATAATGATTCCATCATATATCAACCTGACTTTATCATGACGTTCCACTGAATAGTGTAGAAGGAAATTTTTTTTTATTACTCAGAGAATTTCTCAATAATTTTTGTATTTTTAGGTTTTGTAATGAAAACTTAATAGTTATATGAAAATTAGCTTTTTATTATGGCAATCAATTGGAACTCTAATTTCTGAAATGATATATTAATGTTGGTATAGCTCCTTAATTTAGATAACATTTAGTTCACTTTATTAACATATATAATATTGAAAGTCACCAATAGCAAACACAAGCAAACTTAGAATGGGTTGTATAATTTCATGACACATGTATGTATGGACTGTTAAACAGCGTGTATTAAGGGGGTAAAATTGTGGGACAATCTTCCAGTTTTCTGATGGTATTTTCCCTGCAGATTAAACCTACCAAAGGGGAAAACACTCCCCAAACTATAAAACCGAGTGACATAGAGTCTTATTTGTTGTTCCACAAAAAATCCAGAGCTTGAAATACATATGTAGTATTATTGTTCAAATGTAACATTCTTGGTAGAAAAATTTTACTATTTATGGTTTAAAATTTTATAGTTAGTCAACATAACTTGAAAGAGGAACAGTTTCGACAAAATGTTATTGTGAGAAGTGGGGTTAACTTTTGATTGTTATTGAGGCTTTTTAGAACTTTGCCTCCTATTTTTATCATCTTTTATCCTGTTTTTCTCCCTTTTTTTTTTTTTTTGAGAGAAAGTAAGATAGAAACATTTTTACTTTTTCTCTTTAATTGAATATTTTTTCCCTAGGGTATTTGAAAGGTTAAACTCTCTCTTCACCTGTGAAACTAGATTGATCTGAGAGGCTTGTGAGTAATTTCTTTGTAAGTTTGTGATATGGCAGACCTTGTTCCAAATGTTTAGATGCTTAGGTATAATGATTCCATCATATATCAACCTGACTTTATCATGACGTTCCACTGAATAGTGTAGAAGGAAATTTTTTTTTATTACTCAGAGAATTTCTCAATAATTTTTGTATTTTTAGGTTTTGTAATGAAAACTTAATAGTTATATGAAAATTAGCTTTTTATTATGGCAATCAATTGGAACTCTAATTTCTGAAATGATATATTAATGTTGGTATAGCTCCTTAATTTAGATAACATTTAGTTCACTTTATTAACATATATAATATTGAAAGTCACCAATAGCAAACACAAGCAAACTTAGAATGGGTTGTATAATTTCATGACACATGTATGTATGGACTGTTAAACAGCGTGTATTAAGGGGGTAAAATTGTGGGACAATCTTCCAGTTTTCTGATGGTATTTTCCCTGCAGATTAAACCTACCAAAGGGGAAAACACTCCCCAAACTATAAAACCGAGTGACATAGAGTCTTATTTGTTGTTCCACAAAAAATCCAGAGCTTGAAATACATATGTAGTATTATTGTTCAAATGTAACATTCTTGGTAGAAAAATTTTACTATTTATGGTTTAAAATTTTATAGTTAGTCAACATAACTTGAAAGAGGAACAGTTTCGACAAAATGTTATTGTGAGAAGTGGGGTTAACTTTTGATTGTTATTGAGGCTTTTTCTAACATTGGATTTATTTTGATTCTTTTAGGAAATAGTCGATCTAAAAAAAGTAAGCATTAAGAAAAAATAGACTACAAGTATGGCAAAGAAGTTGTGTAATTTTTATTTAACATTTTAGATGGTTCTTAACATTTCCATCGCCTCACAAACAAATGTTTATATTAATCAGACCGTTAAGAAAATTGATTGAAAGTGTTGGAGGTTTTGGAGAAATAAATAGATTTTAATACTGTTCTGTACAATTAAGCTACTATGTTTGGTAACCCTTAAGTAATACTGATTTGCTCATACTGTTTAGAAACCTATTGTGCATCATTTTCCTTTCCTTTTGAATTTTACTTTGTTTTCCCTTCAAGTAAAGTTTCATTCATAAAACAAAGCCTAATTTTACATAATGAGGATATAGTTATTTGCTAGCATTGTTTTGCTAGTTTCGAAGTGTTAATAGTCTGCTCAACAAACTTCACATAGTTTATCTGTATACTACTATTTGAATATCTGTAAAATGTTCTTTATACTCATATTATCATAGTTTTGAGTCTTGATGGCAGGTTGTTCCAGAAGGTGCAAGAAATTAAGAAATAGAAAACAGAGCTGTAAACACTTCCAACAAGATCATTTTTTTCTACTTTTTTATTGTGCTCTTTGTCTCTTTCTTCGACATTACCCAAATAACTAAATGGTAGAAATAGTGACATTAGCTTTTTGGGAGGAGATGTAACCTTTTCTTTCTCTTTCTCAGGTCAAATGTATTATGAGATTTTATCCTTATCCTGGAGATAAATCCTATTAGTAATTTAGAAAGTCCGTATTACAAAGAAAAATTATTAATATGAGATGTTATAGACATTTCTAAATCTATATGTACTTTTCAGTAATGTACTTACATATTTCATTTTACTAATTGAATCTTTTTGGTAGGGAGTTTAAAGTAAACATCAAACTACAGTTTTTTTGATGTCCCTTTTTAAATATATTTTTCTTAGATAAATGGTGAAAAAATTTTAAATCAGTAATTTTATTCAAGCAATTAAAAGAATTTTATGCTTGTACAGAAAAGTTTCAAATCATTTGGCTTTCTGCTTTAAAATTATGTGGGCTTTTGAAAGGAAGTGGTTTATTTGAGTGAAAAAGCTGTAGTTCAGAATGTTCTCATATATGTCTTAAGATTCTCTTTGTATATACACCTACACTGGAAAAACTGAAACAGTAATTGTTTAATTTAAAAATAATTTGCTGTAGACTCTCAAAACAGCTTACCTTCTTCATGAGTAGCCAGTACCATAAGAAAATTGTGTTAATGTTAAACACAGTTTTCTTTTAATTATCTTTTTTTAACCATAAAAATTACAATCAGATCATGTATATTTACATATAAATACATAATGTATATCAGATTATGTATATTATTGTTTTATTCCAAGGCAGATATACATCCTTTTAACGTTTTTTGAATGCTTGGTATATGTGCTAAGCATTGCTAAGTGTTTTAGCAAGGGACAGAATAGAGGGAAAAGACAAAATTTAGTTTAATCAGCATTTATTACATGTTCACTTTTAATCAGAAAAATGTGGTAGCCATGGGGGACATAGATTTAAGTCACAGACTTTTCCCTAGAGCTTTATAGTAGTCCTTCAGGGGCTAAGTGGATTTAAGAGAAGCACCAACCATAGCCAGATGTTTTCTCTCTGAATGTGTTACCTGTTCCTTTTTATTGGCTGTGTGTAAAGTATTCTATTCTGGGAGCTGCTACCTCTCAAGGGCAAGTAGGGAAGTGAATTAATATATTGAAATGTAAACTGTGTCAGGCTTTGTTTTCTGTTTTATTTGGTCATGAGAATCTGTGAAGTAGGTGGAAAAAACAGGCTCATATCAATAATTTGCCTTATTAAAGAGGCAAATCATAACTCAAACTGAGTTCTTTTGAACTCTAACATCATTTTTATTGTTGTTACATAGTAATTGCAACAAAATTTTGTGTTGTAATAATTTTACCTTGTTTGGTTTTTGTTGGTAAGTATCTTAAGGATAAAGCTGGTTTGTTAGAGAAACCAGCTTTATTATTAGTGAGATAGTTAAAAATTACTTTCAGATTTTTTTTCTACTAGTATTAACTGAGAGATTTTGACTTTTATATGTAGAGAATTGGTATCAGCTTCTAAATCCTCATGAATTAACAGTCCTAAAATGTGAAGTCATTTTCTAGTTTAATTTTAAATCACTTTGTGGTTTTTGATTTCTTACTTAAGCAACAATTCTATTTGATTTAAAAATCCCAAATAATTTTTTTAATAGTTGCTAGCTTGGTGCCATTTTTTAAGCCCATGCTTAAATAAGTATTTTTATATTTCTTGAGTTTGTTTATTGAATGAAACTATAAAATTCAAATGAGCTAGTGGAAGAAAAAAACACATCACTAATTTCATTACTCAGAATTTAGAAGTATTAGCATTTTGATGCATTTTAACAATAATAGTAGGCATTATTAATTAATACTTAACTACACACCAAATATTGTACTAAAACTTTTATATCTGCTATCTCATTTTATATTCGCAATAATCATTTAGAGTAAGGATTATTTTTATCTTAGATTTACAGCTGGAGGCTCTGAAGCTCAAAAATGACTAAACATCTTGCCCAAGGCTACAAAACTGGTAAATGGCAGGACATTTAGGATAAGATACATCTTATACCAAAGCTCCCTCTTTAATACATTTTATATATGTTAAAGGAATATCACATATAGGTGATATTCCTTTCTTAAAAAATGGGGCCACACTTAACTTTTTGAACCCATTTTAACTTAATGATGCGCTGTAGATCTACTTAAAACATTTTTTAACTTTGTTAAGTTTTATTTTTAATTGTGATAAATACGCATAACATAAAATATGCCATGTTAACTATTTTTGAGCATACAGTTTAATAAAGTATATTTACATTGTTATACAATCTCCAGACCTTTTCATGTTGCAGAACTGAAACTCTATACTCATTCAACAAGTCTCCATTTTCCCCTTCCCTAGTTCCTAGCAACTACCCATAGACCTTTCTATGTATGCCAACATATTTAGGTTTCATAGAACTGTATTCTTTTATTTCATTTAACCAAATACCTAATATAGGAACTTAAGTTTTTCAATTTATTATTACAAAAAGCTTCAGTAAACATTTTTGTACATTTGTGCATTTTTTTTCAATTATTTTATAAAAGATATTTCTAGAGTAATATTGCTGGGTAAAAAGGTATGGGCATTTTTAAGGCTTTAGTATGGTGAAGTTACCCTTCAGAAAGATTGTACTAATTTACTTCTTATATTTAATTGTAGTTGTTCTTATATTTTTTGTCCTTGGTGCATTATGCATGCTGTTACAGGTTGGCAGTATCTAAAATACCATTTACTCATGAGCAAATAATTCTTAGAAGTTTCTATGAGAAGTAAAATAACCCATGTGATACAGTTAGCACCATATCTCGCACACAGAAAATGTACAAGTGATAATTGAACTTAATTCAAAGAAATACTTTATTACCACCCAAGAAACAAGTGCTATTATCAAGAGATTATATTAAAATCTAGTGAATTGAGTTACTTAAATGACTGACTCTTTTGGGCTTTAAAAAAAATGATTCATGATGTTTTAGAAAAAGTAATCCCCCTTGGGGAATTATGTATCTTCTTTGTCTGCACTTAGCCATTTTTAACAGCCTGTTATATGTTATAGATTTCTTCCATTTTTTTTTCCACAAAATATATATAAAAATAGACACATACATATAGGGTTTTTTCTTTTATATATAAAAAAAGACGTACTATAATTTTTATTTCTCTTTATTTTTAATACTATGTCAACTGGAGTAGTGTTCCAACTTACTCATTTTGGTGATTTTATAATATGCCATGATATGGCTGTACTATTGTTTATTCAAGATTTCCCATATTAAAGGACATTTATTTCCTTTTTGCTTCTATGAGTAGTACTATGTATAGAACATCTGTGTACATATCCTTACAAACTAGGGCTTTTGATTCTATGAGATCTCCTTTAGTGGGATTGCTGGGTTACAAGTTATATTGTTTGCTTTCAATAGATATGGCCATTGCTTTATGAAAGTATGGTTCATCCCTCTTACAGCAATAGGTGTCATTGCATTTCTTGACTTTGGACAGTCTGATAAGTTAATGTCTCATTGCTACTCTGATTTGTATTTCCATGACCGTTAATGAAGTTGGATATTTTTTCATATATTCATATGCTGTTTGAACTTGTTCTGTGAATTGCTAATTATATCCTTACCCCCCCTTTTTTAATTGGATTATCTTGTTGACTTGTAGTCTGTTTATATTATAGATATTAACCTTTCATTAGTTGTATGTATTGCAGATAATTTCTCCGTCTTTTTATTTTTATTTTTTAATTTAGATCTGTTGCTATAGAAAAATTTAGTCACTCTTTCTTTCTGTCTTTTGTAACAACCAGGTTTCAGGCTTGGATTAAAAAAAACAAACCTCAACCTCTAGGTTATACATATTCTAAATTTTCTTTTAAGATAATTATTATATGTACTTTTTTACATGTAAGACTTAATTCCTCTAAAATTTATTTTTTTTTGTGTAGAGTGTAGAGAAAAGTGTCAGACTTTATTTTTTTCTGGATTTTCATTTGAACTTTAAAAATGCATCAGCTTGTATGCTGTGACAGGTAGTGTGTTGTATAGTAGGAGGGGATGGTAGTTCTCAGTTTAGATCAATATTGTCTTGCAACCTGTCTCTGTCATTTACTATCTGTGTGACCTTGGTATAGTTGCTTGATTCCTCTGAGACTTGGTTTCTTCTTTAAAATGGCAATAATATCTACCTCAGAGTTTTATGATGACCTACCCTTATCCGATAACATCATGCCTAAATATAAGACATGAAGAATTAATGTGATTTGTTAGGGGGATGCTGAAGGGTAGATAATTCAAATAATGGGCTATAGATGAGCTCTCTCAGGGAGAGTTTATAGTAAGTCAAACAGAAGTCCAGAAAAGAATCTCTCAGGGAGAGTTTATAGTAAGTCAAACAGAAGTCCAGAAAAGAATGATGTATTTGTCTAGTATTTTTTTGAAGGGTTTTGATATATAGTTTCATTTCATAAAATAAAAAAGCCTTGTTTACTTGTAGACTGGCCTCCTAAATTTTCTTTTTTAATCTCAGCAGTAAATATTTACAAATAAAATATAGATGATTTCTCTTTTTTTTTTTTTAAGGAAAATTATTAACACAGTATTGTCTTCATTCCTTAACATTTGAAGTAGCAAGTATTCTTATTGCTATAAATGTTCATAATATCACAAATGTATTGCATATATTAGATAATAAATATTATGCATGCTTCCTCAAAGTATGTAATCTAATCTAATAATACGTGTTGAAATCTATTCATCTAAAGTTTTTAAATTTTTAAAAATTGCTGGCCCAGTGATCAGAAAATTGAAATCTGTTCCCAATGCATCTTTTGAGTTAAAAAGTTTTTTCTGTGTGATAGGAGGTAGATACTGCATGGTGGATTTGATGAGGCAAGTTATACAGTAAAGGATGTTTTAAAGTGAAAAAATAATAATAAATAAATCACAGTAAGTGCAGCTGTAGTATTGTAGGAAGTGGTTTATTCTCTGTAGCCTAGTGGGTGTACTTTCTGAATCTAGTAACTAGAATTTAAATATGTAGTCAGATTCAGTGAAATGATTTCATATTTGAAGTCATTTTTCACTGAAAATATAACAATGATTTCTTTGAAATTTGGAGAATATTAGTTTTCTGTTCATGTGCCTATATGTACTTAGCATATTGAACCATTTATAGGAATGATATGATTGAGGGCAAAAAGTGTACTTACCTGGAAAACTTGTTTTTTTCTTTTTCTAAATAACCTTAATTTTTTTGAGCTTTTATATTCGACTTTATTCTTCATTTAACTTTTAAAACACTACTATAGTTGAATATTAAAACGAAAACAATAGCAATAGTGAGCACATGATGATTACAGTCCTTCACTCATACACTACTGCATATAAATAATGTCAGCAGTGAGTGTTATTTACTGGCCCAATAAGAGATCTGACACTGAACACCAACACCCCTAGGATGATGTTCTTCATCCTCATGTACTTCTCCATCTTTCTTGATGTGGATCAAAATCCACTAGTTCTACCTGGTCCATTTCATCAGTCTCTTTTACTTCCTTTCAGGAAGAGTTTTTCAAGCAAAGAGAGTTTATCAGGAGAGAAAAAGCCATTCTCAGGAAAGTTTACCTTAAATTCGATGATTAGGCAACCCTTTTCATATGGTCTACAATAAATTGTCATGCTTTTCATTTAACATATACTTGATACCTACGTGCTTAATCTGACCTGGATGAGAGGTGATGACTGTGGTTTGGTTGTCAAGAGTAGCTAGTGGCTTTTGGAAGCCGTATAATGCTTCAGCCAGCTGTATGTCCATCCATATACATAAAAAGGTCTTCTCGCGTAAAAACAGCATGGTCCTTCTGATCTAAAACAATGATAATTCCTCCTGCTCCAGTCTTGGTTCTTGGTCTCCTTCAACATGGAGTTTATCTTCTGGCCATCTTTCATGCCTTTGACAACATGAACTTCTAGAATCTTCTCTCACTATCTTTTTGTTGCAGCCTTTACATCTGTCTTTAGGACTGATCTGTTCCCTGTGGCCCTGGCACTCCACACACACAGACTGAATTTGCTGAACCATTCCAGGTTCTATCTGATGAATTCTTACTTGCATCTCATACTTCAGCAATTGGGACAGCACTGTACTGCTCCTTTCTTACCACCTCAGCCTTTGCATTTGTCACAAATCACATTCTTTTGCAGAGCTAGTTTTCTTGTTGCACCATTATATAAATCTAAGGTTACCGAGAGTTGACGCACAACATTTTTACCTCTCTTTTCTCTCTGCATTCTTCCTCCTTCTCCAAAAAAACATATCAAAGGTGTCCATGGGGGAGTCCCTACCACCACCTACTCCACCTTCTTTAATTGCTTGTTCTCTGTCGTATAATTCCCTTTACATCAGAGAGCAAGCACTTCATGAGGTTGAGAAATGTGTCTAAACTTCTCCCCTTTATTTGGATTGTTAATCAGGGTGGTACTTCAAGGCCAATCCTGCAAGCTTTTTTCAGTTTTTCCTGGGTGGCATTGAGTTTGACCCCCAAAACATCATAGTAAGTGGTTTCTTTCACCATTTTTGACAGCCAGTGAGCGGGCTGAGGCCGGTGTGGGAGAGTGGGAAGGAGTGTGTTTCTGTGTGTAGCTCGGGCAGCCAGCCACTGTTCCTCCGCTTCTCACCCAGCGTTCTGGAAAGTTCCCTAACCTTAAATGCTTTTTAAATTCAGTGTTTTGATCTGATTCAGATTTTAAATTTTAAATTTGTCCTATATTAAAAGGCTATTGTGAATTTATTTTGAATGTTTATATATTAACCATGTAAATCAAAAATTATCCTCTTTTTGAAATCTTTCAAATCACCCATTAACTTATATTTTCCTCAGTGTCAAAGTAGTATATTCTTAATGTAGAAAAAGAGGAAAAAGTTACTTATAATTTTCTTACCCAGTCTCGTGTTTTGCCATATTTTCTTTATTTTATTCATATGCATTTTTATTCTTTATGTCTATGGCTTTTATATACAATTATTATACATACAATTTTGTATCCTGTATTTTCCCTTTTCATTTTATATCTATGTCTGTCTATCTGCACTTACATTTTTAAATGTGGAACAAATTTTAGATCCCATTTTGATTCAGAAAATAATTTTAAAACTTTGATTAAGAAAATATAGAAGGCATTTTTAATTTAAAACAAAAACAGGTATTCTGTACTAGTATTTTCACATCTTTGTAGGTACTGTTCATATTTGAAATTACTTAATGCTATCAGATAAAAAAAAGCATACTTTAAAAAAAAGTGACCCTTGTAATATTTCTCATGGATTTTATATGAAACAAACAAACCTCGGTTGTTTTTGGTTGGATTTAAGAATATTATTTCCTCTGCAGTTTTCATTAACTAGTACCCTATTTGATGTGGGTGATTATATTAAATATTTAAAAATTGTGTAGTTGATGTCATTTAGAGATTAAAGATACATATGTTTGGAAGGGAGAGATTGTCAATGAATAGGCTAAGTAGTTATTTTTAAAAAGAGGGCAAGAACCTTAAAAGGTCATCTGAACTAGTTTCCTGATTTGAGGCAGGTCTAAACATTGTTTTAGTTATGAACCTGAAACCAGTCAGAAAGAGGTAGGTATAATTTACAAGAATATTAAACTGGGTCAGGCAAGTTATTTAACTTACGTAAATTCTCATTTTTTTATTTGTAAAATTAGTTTTATACCAGGTAAGTCATTCTTATTTTTTCTGTCCCAGAACAACTGAGAGATTTAACATTTTCTTGTCAACATCAGTATCTACCAGTGACAGTGATTTTCAAAGGAGGAGACGGCAAGAATATCTTTGTTCTTTTGATCCACCTTCTTCCAAGCTGAGAATCACTAGCTTAGAGAATATATTAGTTTTTCCATATGTAAAATTACATAATGTTATTAAATATTTGAGTGCCTAGTTTGTACCAGGCACTGGGCTGGATGTTGTGGGATATAATCAAAAGTTCCCCTCTGGTGCTCATAGGTTAGTTGGAGAGGTGAGGCCATACTTTAATATCGATATGGTATTCACAGAAACAATACCACATGTACAATAAAGCTTTTGATTTCAAGTTATATCATTTCGGTCTGGAGTTATCATTTTCAGGAATTTGGAATTATCATATGTGATTTAAAATTGGGAGAATTATGCTAGATGCATACTTTAGAGCCTAAATATCCCTTTTCACATGTAAAATAAACGTAAGCAAAAGGTAAAAAGATAATATCTAGGTGTTTGTTATTAGAGGAAGGCTAGCCTGGCCTAGTTTCTCATTGGAATTTAAAATAAATTAGCAATTAACTTTATTAAACAATTAACTGCTAGCTGTAACTATATGCATTGTTAGGAGATTTTGAAATGCAAATATTAAACCAAATCAGAATTTTTGATTTTATTATTAACTGTTATCAGAAGTATCTGAGTAGATAATAATGATTGTTAGCCTCGCTGAAGTCACAAAATCATGATCTGGACAAAGCATTAACATTTTTAAGAGGTACTTGATCAAGCAGTTTTTATATACATTTAACTTTAAAATAAGCCCGGTTCAGCCATCTTGGGAAAACCTCTTCCACTAGTTCCTGAGGAGGAGCAACGGGGAGTGTGCCTGGGAGTAGCCTAGAGAAAACAAGAGCAACATTTCCATTAATTAGGTGTGTGATCTTTAGAAATGTACTTAAATTTTCATCTGTAAAATGATGGGCTGAACCAAATGACCTCTAAAATTATGGCCCACAAAGTTGCATGATTGTATAAATAAATTCACGTAAGGACTACAAGGAATGTGAATACTTTCTGCCTTCCTCTTTATTAATCAGAATTCCTTCCTCCTTTGGGTGTTTTCTCACCCTTCATTTTCTGTATGCCATCTCATCCATTCCTAGGTCTTATGTTACTTTATGTGTTTTAGTGGTGCTGTCATTTCTCCTGCTTTCCAAACTTGATTATCCAGGTTTCTATCCAATTTCTATTTTTTTCTTTTTTCTTTTTCCAATTTCTATTTGTCTAGAAAGATTCTCAGACCCAGTGTGTACCACATTCATATCTAATTTAGAGTACTTGGGATTTAGTTGCTTTTTTTTTTTTTTTGCCTCCCTAACATTTAATTTATCACTATTACCTATTAATGTATTGTCTCTCCTGCCTGTTTCCTCTTACTCATTTCCTATGCTCTGGTACTTGCTCAGCTTCAGTCATAGCACTTGTGATCTCTTGGCAAAGTTCTATGACTATCCTCCTCTGTCTTTTCTTTCAGTCTTATCTATCTACATGTCCATCACATCTAGAATGAAAGTTACCTGAAAACAGAGACTATTACTCATCCTTGTGTCCCCAGTGCCAAGAACACATTATAATTTAACTTGAAAATGTAAAGACCTGAGATAGTATCTAGGTGTTGTTTAAAAAATAGTCTTTGGTAGCAGCCCCCATTTACTTAGCAGGAAACAGTTCTTCTGTGGACTGCTGTAATTTTGCACTTGATGAAACGACCCAAGAGGAGCAAGATCCTGACTGGCAGACTTCTCTTAGTTCTCTTGAATATATTCTCCATTTGGTGATGACATAACCATTCACTCTCTTGTAGAAAATCTGGGAACTGCTCTTTTTCTCACCTCACTTCATATCTTAGGGCTTCAAGTGTTCCTAATTTTACCTTATAATGTCTTTTAGATATCCCTTTCCCCATTATTCTTACCTTAGGTCAGTCTATAGCATTTTTTACACACATCAGTACAACAATTTACTAACTGCTCCTTTCAGTCTTGCCTCCACAACTATTTTCCATATTATGGTCAGAGGATGTTTTAAAAGCACAGTATGATACTCCAGTGCTTAAAATCTTTTAGTGGCTCTTATTGTTCAAAATCAAGTGAAGTGCCTAAATGTATGTTATACATGGCTTTAAATGAGTTGCCTGCTTTTCTATCCTTACATCTCACCACTTAA
>NW_006438088.1:10889907-10944602 GCF_000325575.1 Pteropus alecto
CATGCCGATCCTGGCAGTGGTATGCATTGTCAGTAGATAAGTCATACTCTGAACCCCTTTTTCTTATTTTTTCCTCAAAGATTCATTAGGAATCTTTTGAAGAAAACTTTGTCTAATTTTTTCAGTGTGGGTGTCTTAGTATCTTTACTATGTACTCTCATTGAATCTGCAGTTCACATTGTACTAATATGCTTGTGTGGTATCTCTGTTACGCTTAGTTTCTTGAGGATGGGAATCACATCTTATTTTTCGGTTGTTTGTCCCAGTACCTAGCACAGTGTCACACAGTTGACATTTCCCTTCTCATCATGAATCAATATGGATTGCCAGAGAGTAATTTGTGTCTGAATTTCCTGGTGTCAAATGAGGAAAAGGAAGTCGATATTTTGGTGCTATCAGACACCCACAGACTATGTTGCTTTCTGTTAGTGGTGTGAAGCATTGAATATTTAATATATTGCCACACATTGCCGTAAACATTTTACATGTCTTATTTAATTCTTCTAACGTCGCTATTCGGTAGATGCTGTTGTTACCATTTTACAGATGAAGCAACTAGGCACAGAAGTTAAGTGATGACTTCGAAGTCATAACTAGTAAGTAGCGGAGCCCGGATTTACTCAGGCTACCTGGCAGCAGAGTCCGTGTCTTACCTATTTCACCATACTCTAAGTGACTGATGAATTGGAGGGTTTTGGCATGGGATGGTTATTGCGACTCTCTTGTGGGAACATACAAGTGTGCAGATAAATTTGATTGTGCTTTATTCAGTGTTTTTACCTTATAGATGCCCGGTAACTCTTTGTGGGATGAATCCAAGCATCTTTGATCATACAGTGCTGAAGTGGCCTCCGTGATTTATGCGTTATCGAGAAGCCTTGGCTTCCTTGTATAAATAATTTTCATGAACATAATGGCATTTGCATGAACATAGAAATAGCGTGAGCCATGGCTATGGATGTGAGAAAGCAAGCGTGTTTATGCCAGAGAATCACAGTCTGCTTATGGGAGTAGCAAAGAAGAGATGAGTCTTGAAAAGTAAGTTAGGGTCAAGTTTCAAAGGATTATATAAAGAATTGATTTTTTTTTGTACTGGGCCACTAAATATATTTTAGCAGATGAGTGAGGTGATGAGAAACCTAGTGATAGTGGTAGGACATGGTTTTAATAAGCAAGAGACAGAAGGAGAGACACCATATCCAACACCACAAACGTGAGATCCCGAGGGCCTGGCCTAAGTAGGTGAGAAGGAAAAGGACAAATTTGAGAAATATTTATGAGGGAAAAGTTATTAGAATTAGTATTAATTGGATCTAGGGGTTTCGAGAGAAAAGGGAATCAGAAAATAATGACTTTGAGGTTTCAAGTTTGGCTGGATGGGAAAAGGCTTAAAAATTACTTGTTTTATGGGCAAGAGGATAAGTTTAAGAGAGAGATGATGTATGTTATTTGAGGTGATTGTACGTAGGGTACGTAATATGTATTCTTTTGCTAATAACTCTTTAGAGCAGTAGTTCTCAACTGGAGGTGTCTTTGCCCTACATTTGGCTATGTCCAGAGACATTTTGGGGATGCCGCTGACCATCTTACAGTGCATGCTGCTGACCATCTTGCAGTGCAGAGGACAACCCCCCACACCATAGAAATATCCTGCCCCAAATGTCAGTAGTACCAAAGCTGAGAAATCCTACTTTAGAGAGTCCAAAGAGGCCAGGTTAGATTTTACCTTGTTTTTTAACCTAGTGAGAAAATACATGTTCAAAGAAGTCACATGATTCCCTTTTAGTTTTCACCTTCCCTTCTTGAGGAATTTTTTATCAGCATTGAAAGAGCTATCGGGAAATGATTTTGTTTGTTCAGTTTAGCATTCAGCAAACATGTATAAATTATGTACAATGTATTAAATATTCGAGTTGTGGAAATGGAGAAATCTCAAGATGCAGTCCCTGCTGTCAGAGAGCCTCCCAGCTTAAAGAAGGAGTTTAGTTAACATGAAAGACGAAACATTTTTTTTTTATTAAAAATTATAGGGGTGACATTGATTAGTAAAATCAAATAAGTTTCAAGTGTACAGTTCAACAGTATGTCGTATATTTATTGCTGTCACCAAATATTTGACCCTTTTTTCCTCTGTCTGCCTTCCTCCTCTCCACATTCCCTCTGGTAACCACTAATCCACAGTCTATATCCATGTGTCTCCGATTGTCATGTTTGTTTGTTGCTTTCAGTTTTATATCCCATATGTGAATGAAATCATTCGGTTTTCAACTTTTTCTGTCTGACTTATTTTGCTTAGGATGATTATCTCAAGATCCATCCATGTTGTCGCAAGTGGCAGTATTTAATCTTTTCTTATTCTTGAGTAATATTCCATTGTATATAGACAAAACTGTTTAGAGCATTACTTTCAGCCTTACTAGAGCACTCTGAATATAAAGTTGTCCTTGAATGATTGATTGGATCTTTGTTTCAAAACATGAACTTTGTATCTTTGTTTCAAAACATGAACTTTCCAGTGGATATTTTCAGTAGTATGTTATAGTCATGATCATTGATGTAGTTTTATTGTGGTACACAATTTCTAAGTGTTATTGCTAAGTAGCTTTTTACTTTAAGAAAAATCAAGAGTCTCAAGAATAATATAGAAAGAAGTTTTTAGTGTTTTGAAATGTTTTAATATGTATGCATTTTACATAAACATTTTTATCAAAATATATAGTTATTGTAGCATAGAGGTATATGTTTTGAAATTAAAGTCACCGGCTCTCTTTCCTGATATCACTCTAGAAGTAGTCAGTTTTAAAAGTTCACTTATATTCTTATAGACTTTTTAATACCAATAATAGTGATATAGCACTTTTGCTATATAATATTGCAATTGCTTTTTATACTTAGTGTGTCATGGTTTTCCTTTCATGCATGTAGGTTTACTACTTTTATATCTGAAGCAAACTGTTTCATTGTCTGGATGTACCATAATTTGTTGAACCATTCCCTTACTGATGTACATTTACAATTTTTTTTTTGCCATTACAAACAGCACCATGGTAAACAATCTTGTTCATATATTGTGGCGCAGTAGTATTAATATTTCTGTAGAACACATTTCCAAAAATATAGTATACATAGAAAAATTTTGATTTTATCAAAATTTTACACCCTGTCCAAGGTGTACCTGGCTGTATTCTAACCAGCAGTGTCAGAGCTCGCTCCTCTCCCCACTTCCCTTGGAAGCACTAGATGCTAATAAAAAAATACTTATTCCTTTTCCACTCTTCCTCTCTCTCCCCTTCTTCATTACCTCCTCTTTTCCCTCTCCCCTCTCCCATTTCTGTCTTCCCTTTTCTCTGCCACACCTTTCTTTGAGTTGTGTATTTTGACTTTGTCTATTTATTGTTCACTTTTTCTGAGTTTTTTCCTTACTGCTTTGTAGGAGCTCTTTGTTATATTTTGTTATAATATCTATAATATCAGATTCAATGGCTGTGTAGTTTACGGTCCTGTGCAGAAAAAATAATTTATTGAATTGATTACTCCTCTATTTTCAAACATACAAATTGCCTCTAAATTTTTACTATTATACTTAACTTCTTACCTTAACCCTAACCCTATATATATATATATATATATATATTAACCCCCTTGTATATGTTACTGAACTCAAGGAGCTCATTTTGCCTGCATGCATCAAAGCCAACAAAGATACAGACAAAGAAAGTAGAGGTTTATTTCAGGAAATGGCTCCACGCTTGGAGACACAGATGAGCTAGTGCTCAAAGACCTGGCTCCCCCATGGTCTCTAGGGGATGGGTTATATAGGGGAAAACTCAGTATCTGAGGGAGTCGGGGTTGTGGGCTCCATTGATTAGTCAGGGCTAGGGTAGGAGGCAGTTGGTCATTGCATTGGGTCCTGATGTCAGTCATGGTGTCCTTCTGTTTGGTTTCAAGGAGATGCTGGTAGGGTCCTTCTGCGTTTATGGTGTGGAGCTGCAAGGTGTTATCTTTTGTTTGACCAAAACTGTTTCTGTGGTCAATAGACCTAAGACTGATGCTGACCTAAGGGCTTATGACTAAGGAAGTGGTTGTGCAGTATTCAGAAGGATAAGGAAAGAAAAGAAGCAGGTGAGCCCAAGGCCACTTTGAATCAAGGAGAAAGAAGAGAAAAAGTCATTTTAAAGAAGTGAAGATTGACATGGTTACATACATATTTCCGCACATACTTTGTGTTCACTTGTGGTGTCTGTGTAATCAAGAAGAAATTTTAAAATTATGTAAGATTCATCAGTCTTTCTTACCTGAAGATTATATTTTCTTTATATTCATATCTTTAATCAATAAATTTATTTATGATATACTATAGACATATAGAGCTTTTTCCTCAAATGAATAGCAAATATTCCCAATACAATATTGGATAAACCCATCCTTTCCCACTGTTTTGAATTATCTTTTTGTTTATACTGAATTTCTATTTATAAGTGTATTTAACATATATATCCCTATATATTTTTCCATATATTTAAGTATTATTCCTATGTATAACAAATAAAAATATATTTCTGTTAATTGGTCTATTTGCGGATGTTCTATTCTAATTCATCAAGCTATTCTTGTGCTATTACCACATGTTAATTTACTCCACCTTTATAGGAGGTCTTGATTTCTGGTAGTTCAGTTCCCTTATTATTATTCTTAATTTAAAATTTTTATTGGTCATCCCTTTACATTCACTTTTCCAGATGAATTTCAGTATCAACTTGGAATGTGTTCCCCCAAAATATAGTCCCATTGGCTTTTACACTACCAGATCTTCTTCTTCTCCTTCTCCTCCCTGCTCCCTCTCCTCCTGTTTTTTCTCTTTTCTCTGGGTTATGTACTCCTTAACTTGCATTGCCATTATGCAAATAAAAAAACACTGGGTTCAACCCAAGATGTGGTACACTTTTTGTGTTATTGTCTATCCATGACTAGGTGCATCTAGAACTTGTTGATCCTATAATCACCTAAAATCACTTTGAAAAGAGAGGTTAATGGGTACAGCAGTATTCAGTCCAACTAAAAATAATTACAGTAAACGTACGGCCATGAACGTCAGCAGTTATTTTTGATTTAAAAGTTTTCTGGCAAGGGTATTATTATACAAACAATGATGAGATAATTCTATGGAATGAAGGTGTTTTTTTAGTTTTGCTTGAGAATATTTTTTAAATTAATAGTGAAGTGCTTTCACATATATAATATTTATTATAACATCTTTGCTAGACAGTTAATTTGGGTGCTGATATCATTTTGTGGTGGGATAACTCAAGTCTCTGAAATATTTGTCTAGGTCAAGACTCAAGTTCTGTGAATTTTCTGGTGGCAGAGCCTTAGATTTCTAGCTATATTAGACTAATTAGAATTGATTACTCCAGGATAGATGATATCTGTAGAGTTTAAATAGCATCCTAGGACCGAGGGTTCGGGGATGCCTCATTAGTGGCTTGGGAAAAATAAAGGACTTATAGAAGGATGAGACATAGCAGCATAATTTATGCCGAAATCATTATCACTTAAGTTTCCATGTTTTTTCTCTTAACTAATCTTACTTTGGCCATCCCCATTTGTAAGCAGTCTCAGTAATGATCTTTCCTAATTTAATTTAGAGTATTTACTACTACTGCTGTTTTACACTTTTTTATTAGATGAGAAAAACAGAATCCTTGAAAATGTCTATAAAAGATCTTTTTTGTTTACAAAAACCTTTTATTCAAAGCCTCAATTATATAGTCTTACCATAAAAGTTTATTGATCATTGCCCAGTCTTTTTCAGAACTTTTGCCTTTTCTCATGTTATTTTTGTCTTCTCTTTATTTTTCAGGGTCAGGTTAAATCTCATTTATGTCTTCCATAATTACTCAGGTACATACTTTGAATTCTTTTGCTTATTTTCTCTGTAACTCATCTCCACAACTGTTAAAATTGTCTCAGGATTGCGTATAAGCTTGTTGACAGTAGCCACTATATGATTTATATCTTTTTTAATCTAGCCACGTCACAAATTGTATAGCATTTCGCAGATCTAAAGTAGGAATAAAAAACTATCCTGTATAATTGTTATGAAGGTAAAAAGCATGGGAAGCACCTGGCAGGAGAGCATATGAGATATCTGTAGCAAGCGCCAAGTGGCTTTCTAGAACCCAGATCTCTAAACATTTGGAGGTGGCTGGTATTCATGCAAGAAGTAGATGGAGAGGGTAATCTGAGGAAGTTATTGTCTAAAGAAGAGATATCTAAGATAACTTGCAGAAGTACTAGAGATCAACTTGAGGTTTCAAAATTTAAACCATTAGGGATTAATCATTAAACTGTTTATTGATTGCTTGTTCTGCGCAGAGCACTATGTCATGTTCTGTGGACTAGGTGAACACATCTATAAGGCAGTCTTTACCCTCAGGGCTAGTAGTCAAATATTGACTGTGTTTAAAGATCAAAAAAATGAGTTGGAAGAGGGTAAACCATGTAGAGATGCAAGCAAAGGGTTTCATTTAGATTCAGCAAGAGTCTGTGACAATTGTGTGGTTAGAGAGATTAGCTTTAAATCTTTTACAAAGGAGTATTCGTTGAAAAAAAAAAAAATCTCAGGACAAGAGACCTAGATAATTTCATGTTCAAGAGAAAACCTAGACTGCTATTTAAATCTTAGCTCCAGAAAGGAAGCAGTGGAGCCTTGGAGGAAGCAGCCCATCAAGGGGTAACCACAGGGACACAGGAAGGCCTTCCTTTAGATACAGCTGGAGTATGAGAAAGTGTTTAAGTGCAGGCTCTGCCACTAAGGTGAAGTCACTTCTTTGTCTCTTGCTTTTTGTATTTTATAAAATAAACAGGTTAGACTTGATAACTGGGTAGCTGTTATTTCCACCCAAATGAAAAATCTAAATGATCAATTCACCATGCTGCTGGAGACTGAATGGACACTAATAACTAATAATGTGAGTCTTCAGAAGGCAAATCTTTTTGGTAACGATGATTTGGTGGGTGGGTTTTACATGACTTGGGGGAGGACACTGATAAAGGGATTTCCCTTTGGAATGATACGTTTTATTTTTACTTCATAGTGAGCTATTTGATTTAAAGCAGGGGTCCCCAACCCCCAGGCTGCAGACCAGTACCAGTCCATGTCCTGTTAGGAACTTGCCCGCATAACAGGAAGTGAGTGGCAGACAAGCAAGTGAGCGAAGCTTCATCTGTATTTGCAGCCGCTCCCCAGAGCTAGCATCACTGCCTCAGCTCCACCTCAGATCATCGGCATTAGATTCTCAAAGGAGCACTGGTACCAGAAAGGTTGGGGATCACTGATTTACAGCACTTGATAGTGGTTGGGGAGTTTTTCAAAGGGTTATTTGACTGAAATAAAAAGGTTTAAGAACTTACACTCTTTAGAACTAGAAATCATTTAATTTAATTCATTATATAGATGAGAAAACTGAAGCTAGTGAAATTAAATTAACTGCTTAAGCTGTAAAGTGGGTTAACAGCTAATTAGTGGCAGGGCAGGAACCAGAATCCAGGCTCATTTTTTCCATCAAGTACTAATACCATTCCATACTGACATTTTTTAGGACTTTCTGAGAATTTAATGCCCAATTTCTTGAGCTTGCTATGCAGCGAATGAACTAGTTTGTTGGGGAAACACAGTAAACAGTGATGAATTCGAATACTCGTATGTATCTCTTATTGATCCATGGTTGATTATTTTAGTTATTAGTTTATTTCTGACCTATGTCAGTGATTTTGCCTACTACCAACATGAAGGGGACTTGGTAATGTTCTTGGATAAGTAGAAGTACTTCACATTGCTGTTAACAGCTTAGTGGAAAAGTTACTGAATTTATGTTTTTTTCTTTGACCGTGGATAACATCAAATTGAATTAACATTTCCAAAATAGCCCAAATCAAGGTTATCTCTCAAGGGAGAGGTCCAGAGTTGGAATTATTGAACTCCTCGAAATAGCATGCAATATTTTGTGTGTATGGTGCATTTTTCTCTTGAGTGTTTTGGAATTTTCATTAGCTTTTTCAAAGGGTTATTTGACTGAAATAAAAAGGTTTAAGAACTTACACTCTTTAGTGGATAGTATTCTGATTCCTTATAGTAGACTTTTTTCCCTTTTAAAAAAAGACTTTCACTTACATATCCAAATGCTTGAAACACTACATCTTGGGTTTGATGTCTTATAGATAAGGATAACCAAAAATGAAAAATAATATATTTATTGCATCCCCAGAAGTAGGAATTAGTCTTGTATAGCCTAGATTGTGACATTTTTATGCTTCATGGTTATTTCCTCCTATTCTTTTAACAGAGGCCAAAATCATCCATGCCTCTTTTCTTAATCAGTCAAGGTGTTTTACACACGCGCGCACACACACACACACAAATAAATAAGGCTCTCTGTTTCCTTTTTCCTAATCTTTACCTAATCCTTACCTTTCACTCCTCTTTACATTTGCTATAAACTTAGGAACTGCTTTTTTCTTGAAAAGCAAATTCCTCTATAATTCTAAATCTGTTTTCCTAATTTTTTTCTTTACTTCCTTGCCTAATTTCATTGCTATCCTTATCAAACCTCGGGGTCTGGAAAGTCAACTTTGTTCTCTTTGCTGCTTTTTCCAACAGCATAATTCCTCCATCCTTTTTATTTTCCTTAAATCTCTTTTTCCCTTGAAGTTTCTGTCTTTTTTGCCCTAACTGGCCTTTTGTTAGTCACCAGTACTGTCATGAACAACCTCATGGCCACTTTTTCTTATGCATTGAAGACTTTAGCTGGCTTACAGTTTTCTCCACACTAAGCTCTTCATGTCCATAGTTTACGTGTGTATTGATGTGGAAAAATGCCAAGTCCAACACCCTGGACTTTCAGTTCCTTGACCACTTTCTTTCTAGTGACCTTCACCTGTCAGCAATTCACTATAATGCCCCCTCCTCCAAAATCCTGAATTTCACACATTTCATTCTTAACCACAACCACCTGGTTGTGCTTCTCATATCATTACCTTTTCTAGTGCTATGAACCCCCCTACTTTCTCCCAATTCATTCTCCTTTGTGCAGTGATTATTGAAAACTTTGCTTCACCAGTCTTTTTACTTTTCTCATTCACCTCAGTCTCGGCAGGTAACTAGCTGCTGTGTTATGGAGAAAATAGAAACTAACCATTAGGAATTTTCATCATCTAGCTCCTCAACATACAAATCTGCTTTCTATTAAAGAGCCTGTCTCCTATCTTAGTTTAGTTTCTACTTGTGCTTTGGATCCCATTCCTTCCTACCTTCTCAGAAATCCTAAAATATCTAAAGTGATCTTTTTTCTTCCTAGTATTTTCAAACAGCTCCCCTCATTTTTATCCTTTCCATCAGCTGATTCCACATGTCTCTTTTGCTGCCATTCTACCACATCCCTCCCTTTTCAGCCTAACTTTTTAAGAGTCATTTATACACATCTATAATCTCTTATCTAAAGCCTTTGAGATCAGAGGGATAAGTAAGGGCTACAAGTAGCCTCAAATCAGTCCAAGTAAGATTTTGCTTCCAGATGAGTTATTAAAACAAAACAACCCTTAAGTTTTCAGAGCTTTTGGCTTTCAAAATAGTGGAGGAGAGATCATGGACATGTATTGCCACCTCTGTTTTCTCACCTTCCTCATATTTTTTTAAACCCATTCTGGCTTCTACTTCCCTCACTTCTCTCAAATGGTTCTTGTTAACTGCCATTGACCTTTATATAAAAGAATCGTATCACTTAGGTGTTATCGTATTTTCAGTCTTCATTTTACTTGACTGGTGATAGCAGCTCTATCAAGCACCCTCTTCTCTTAGGTTCCTTGGGACTGTCCTCCCCTGGCTCTCTTTTGTCACCTTTTTACAGACTCCTTGTCCTCCATCTTGCAGTTAAATGCTGGATTATTCCAAGGCTTTGTTCTAGGATCACTTCTCTTCTTATTCTCTATGTGATCTCAGTGATCTCGCTATGTCTGTGCCTTCAACTACTAGTTATGTGTTGATGAGTCATAAATATACGCTCTAGCCCAGACCTCTCCTTTGAGCCTGACCCTTTACTTTCCCCCCACCCCCCATTTGTTGACATCATTTTGGTGACTTTCGGTTCTGTTAGAACAAATATTAGGATCTTTGGCCTAAAGGTCCTGCATTGCCTGGGCTCCGGCACTGCTGCTGCTCCCCGTACCCTGACCCCAGCTTCATTTAACTATGTTTCCTGTCCCCTTCTGTTTTTACTCCCTCTGTAGTACCATGCTGCCTCCTACAACAGGGTCGATATACAAGCTACTTCCTCTTGTCAGAATGGTCTTTCTTTCTATATAGTTAATTGCTACTCATTTTTTGCATCTTTGTGCAACTTTTACTTTTCTGTGGAAGTGCTCTAATTCATATGCCCATCACCAAATTTTATGGCACCATATGCAGATTATAACACTAATAACAGTTTTAATTTTACTTTTACTTGTTGTTATCACTCAATACCTTTTCTCCACTAGATTGTAAATGTATGCTCTCTCAGCACAAGGATTATGTCTGCTTTTGTTCACTATTATATTTTCAGCATAGTGCTTGGCATATAGTAGGCAAATAGCAAACATCTTGAATTATTTCTGTACATTTTTTTGTCTTTTCTAAGTTTTAAAAGTAATTTCTGTATATATATTTACCAAGGTAGTGTATGCATTTTCCTTAGTTTTATGTGGACCCAACATTATAGCACTCTTCTTGAAAATATAAATTTTAAAGATTTCCATGGATTACATATATAAATGTCTTACTTTGATTTAGCTCATAATTTATCTTCTATGTTCTTAATTCACTTTTTCTATGTTAACCTCTTCCCTTTTATTCTTTATAGATAGCAAATATCTTGCTAAGTCTAATATTGTGTACAAGTAAAATAAATGCAGTATCCAGCACAATTCAACAGACTCTCAACTTGCTTTTTAGTTTGTAGGTATCACAGGATTAAAAATAGTTTAGCCATCTGCTAACTGACCAAATAATTTTAGTATTGCGAAAGGGTGTGGTAGGAGATGGAGATAAAGGGTCTAGGTATATTGTCAGAATAAGGCTCAGTGCAGAAACCAACTTGTGACCTCTTAATACTGAAACTTAAGAGTCAATTCAAAATTAGGAAGAGATTTAGTGGAGGTTAAGCATACCAAAGGCCTGATATAGGGGATTTCCCAGAATAGGATGACAGAGAATTTTTTCAGCATTTTAATATTTTACTAATTTTTTATATAAAAGAAAATGTGTTTATATAAAGATATGAATTCTGTGAAGTGTAATTATAATATATACTATGTATAATATGTAATAGGTGTTTCTAGAAATCAACTTTAATTGGCCTTTTATATTTCACTCTTTAATTAGGAAAATCAATAGATTCTCGGTCATCTCGAAGTGAATCTGAAATTGTGCCAAAAGTTGCTAAAATGACTGTATCTGGAAAGAAGCAAACTATGGGATTTGAAGTGCCTGGGTAAGGTTTTAACCCCCCTTCCCCACCCTCACCCCCCTGCCTTTTTATTGTAACTGGTATTGTCTCCTGTTAGACTACAAGAAAGAGAATCTGTTTCAATTTGCATAACATATCATTAACACTGAAGTTTCACAGCCTTCAGTAGGTCATAGTACAAAGAGAAGGGGATAAGAAATGAGGCTTAATTCTAGACTTATGTATATATGTTGCTTAATCTATCTCATTATCAATTTCCTCATATAAATTAAATTTTTTATAGCTATTTTAACAAAAATCCTTGAATTTTGTGAAATCTAGCACTGTGAGATTGGGACTCACAGTGCTAGATTTCACTAGATGGCATACGTAAGCAGCATTTGGGATTTACATGTAGTTAGCAAATCAGGGAATCATTAATTAAAATATTTTTGCTAATTATTTTTAAACTCTTAGATTTTCATATTGAATAAAATGGATCAGTGTAACAAAGACATAAAGTATAAATTTCAGATGTCTAGTTAAATTTCAGATATCTACTTAAAAATGATAATAAGTCATATATTAGTAGCACTCATTTGTTCTTTCTCATCACAGTCTAGAATTCTCCCAGAAGTTTTTATAGACAAGGGAAGTACAGTTTGAAAATATTAAGTCTTAACCTCTTTAAACGATTTTTAAATCATCCTCTAAATCAATTACTTATATATATTTTCTCTGCCAGTTAGATAAGAAACACTGTTATCAAATATAAACAATTGAAGGATTTTTTTTAACTTCAAGATATAACTTCAAATATAATAAACTCAGTGGGCTTTTTTTCTCCCTTATAACATCCTTCCGTCTAAGTCAGTAGATGTATCATACATCTTGGATGGGAAGAATCATAATGATCAACTTGTTTAATTTTTTGATTTTTAAAAACAAGACTTTATTCACAAGATTTCAGATTTACTGAGGGAAAGAACTCCATTTCTAGAACATAGTAGGCATTCAGTATATTTTAGTTGAATGATTAGATGAATAAAAATGTAAATCTTTAATGTGGGTAACTTTAGCCTGTTAAAATAATTTTGAACTCTTGATTCAGTCACAAAAACCTTAATGTATGTCTTTTGTCTATGAATTAGGATTGGATTGTGAGAGTAATAGATGGCTTTTTTACCCTTAAGTCTTGAGTGTCATTTAATCCTATTATGGGATTATTTTCATTGAGAGAAAAAAAATGTAATACACAATTTCTTGTTCTGAGGAGTCTATAATCTTAATGCAAAAGGTTTCGGAAGTCTTAGAAAACAACATGCAAACGAGCCCAAATAAATGTATCAGAAGTAAATGTATATCTTTGTGAATAATTATAAAAATAATGGGTAATAAATAGTAAATACAGTAAATAATTTTTGAAAGCTCAGATTTATACTTTACAAATGTAATGCAGGACTTTTAAAATCTCATAAGAGTATATGTTTCATCACTATAGTGTTCATCATTGTCTTCCTTTCACATAATAGTTGTTTAAATATTTATTGATCAGAGTCCTTAGGGAAATATATTTTATTTATTTATTTACTTATTGATTTTTAATATATTTTATTTAAAAAATAAACTTGGTACTAGTATAAAGATAAAAAGAAAAACCAGCCTGTGAGTTAATATTTTCATGTGGCCCTATGGGAGAAGTCATCAGAATGTGAAAGGTCTGTAGGTACAGATAGAGATACTCAAAAATGAATAAAATTGCTCAAAGGCTAAGCTATATTTGCATCAAATATTTTCATAGGATTTTTTGGAGAAATTTATAGTAGGGATAATACTTAGGTAATTGTTCTGATTTGGTCTCAAGAAAGCACAGAGAAATATGTTGAAACACTTTGAGTTAAGATTTCCACATGATATATTTCTACATAGTGTGATTCCCAGTGACAGCTCATAAAAAAAGTATATTGCATTGCTTAGAAGAAACTCAAACAGCAAACTTTTTCTTCACTAATTTATTAAAGATAGTACATACCTCTCTAGAGAATTTATGTAAGTAAAAATGTTTAGAACCTAATACAGAACAAATACTCTCTGGTTACTCTCTTAAATCTACATTATTAGCTTTCCAGTGTCATTTAAATAATTCAAGAAAGATTAAGCCTTTAGATTCATGTAGAAATATTCCCACTTTTGGAAAGATGGTTTAGAAACAGACTAGTCATTTTATAATAGATAGGTTACAAAATTATATTAGAAAGTACTTGAAAAAACATTCAACCAACTTATTCTTTCTTTTGTGTCAGTCAGAAATTATAGCCCTTAAACCCAGAATGCTCATTTTTAGACCTCATCTTAGACATATTTCAAAATCTTAAAACATTGACTTTCACTTTATGATATGCAGAAGTTTTTACTAGGATGCTTTTCTAATTACTTTGGTCACTTCCCTCTAACACTATACAATTTATTGAATTCATTTTCAATTTACCAAATAAAATCTACTTGAAAGAGAATGTTATGAAAGTGAGAGGAAAAAAACCTTTCACGTTACTAAGTTGAAAATGATATGATTAAGTCAGACTCACGTTTTGTGAAGCTCTCCTTATCCTGAAAGCTGCCTGGATTGATGGATGAGTTGAGTTCTGTCAACCATAGCCATTCTGCTTTTATTTCTTTTTCATGATGTAGTTAGCATCAGCTTTTGGAAAGCTTCTGCAACCAAAAATAGAAAAATTCGAAGCCAGATGGCGAGTTCTCTCAAGTGTGATTAGAACCAAGGCCTATGTCTAGTCATTCTGGTTGAATACTTTTCTTGTAATTTGTAGGTTTTTTTTTTTTTTTTTTTTTTAACTCCTCTAAATGTAGAGTTGTCATGTTTAGGTTTTAGACCTAGCTGTGATCATTCAAATAAATGTTTGCAATTTATAGTCTTAAGTTTGATTTCACTTAATTTAGCCTGTTGTAATCCTTTAAAAGATGGGGAACATTTTCCACATTACTAAAACTTTTTCCCCCTGTAGTTCGAGATGAAGCTAATCTAAGTAGTGTTAAAAACTGAACGACAAAATTGGCTAGTGAAGACTTGCAGAACAAAATAAAATGGGAATGAGTTTGAGGTTTTTAATGAAGTTGCAATTATAACTAATTTGACTCTTTGCTGAGTTATAGGATGAAGGGTCAAGCATGTAAGTGTCAAGCATGTAAAAGTATCCTGGGAGGGAAAAACGAATGTGATTTTTGGTACAATGGGTAAAAAGAAAGTAGATTTACTACTCTTACACATTTTCATTATGCTGCTATCTTCAGTGATTTTTATAAACTACTTTTTGTATTTGCCAGCTCCACATTAAGTTGGATATAATTGGCTTCATTGTTAATAACTTGCAATTTAACCTGTTCTTTGTCTTAATTCTATTTATCTGTAGTCATCGAAGGAAATATAAGGTATATTGCAGTCTGGTAGATTAGATCACATTCCATAGGATAGCATTGCTATAGTTTCTGTGGAAAATAATCAAAGAGCTAATGAAGAACTGAGATCAGTGTTTACTTTTAGAGGCATTTGCATTGTCAAGGAGAGAATAAATTAAGCAAGGTGATCTTGTTTTTGCTTTATGTTTCTGAGCCCTTTACTGGATTGTCAGCTTTTGGGTGTGGATAACTTTCTCATTTCTATATCATGTTACTTCTCATATGTAATAGTATTTAGCATGTAATAGTGCCTGGGATATGTAGTAATTTTAGTAAATTAAGTATTGGTTGGATTAATGAATTAAAGCTCTTTCAAAAGTATTAAGAATATGTAGACATTTAGAGATAGCTCCCTTAAAGATAGTGTTTGAGCAAAAGAGGTTGTCTTTGTCCTGTTAGAGGAATGAGTTAGTGATAAAACTATTTTTTAAATACTAATTTATCTCCAGGAACACATTTGGTGCCAATTTTTATAAAATGTCTCATGTCTTCTGTTTTGATAGGATTATATGGCTAAGGCTATGGGCTTAGACTTTGAGTTTGTTATTTTACAGGATATTTTCTTCTTATTTTAGTTTTTGGTAGACTGTTTTTCTCCTAAGACCTTCCAAGTCTATTTGTGTGGTTTGGGTCTAGCTCGTTTATCATTTCCACCTAAGCAGACTCTAGCCACTTAGCAGAGATCATTTTTGGTTCATAAGAGTAAGGAATGTGAATAGAGAACTTCTCTGACCTTCTGACATTATAAGACATCAGTTGAGTTGGTTTAAACATTTTTTTTTTTTATCTTTGCTTTCTGTAGTGTAACTGCTGAAGAAAATGGTCATAGTTTCCACACACCTCATAAAGGACATCCTAGTGAAGATACCAGCTTTGCTTCTTCTGATGTTCTTGAGACCGTTTCTAAGTCAGCTCTTTCATCCCACACCATTCAAGCATCAGAAGAGCAGAGTTCCACACAAACACCAGTGAAAAAGTCTAGCAAGTTGAGACAACAAATAGATGTCAAAGCGGAACTGGAAAAGCGGCAAGGAGGGAAGCAACTCCTCAACTTAGTGGTCATTGGTAATGCCCTTCATTACTCTGGATTGTCAGTCCACTCTGCCTTAGCAGGACAGCTTTCTAGTGGCAGCATATATACGCTCATTCCACTCTGAATTTCAGTATGGGAGTGATGGACATAAAGCAAGGAGGCATTGCATCATAATGCTTTCTGGTCACACTGGGTGATCGATCAAGTTATGAAGGAGGTCATTAGACTTGGTTGTGACATTTTCATTTTGTGAACATTTTGAAAATGGTGTCTTGTTGACAGTTTACAAAAATCAGAGAAATTGCCCCTCCCCAAAGAGATACACCTTTTTTCCTCCTCCATTTAGATGTTTTAAATATCATTTGATAAAAATTGGTATTTATTACTCTAAACACTGAATGAACTATTGAATTACATATTTATGCAATGCCTCAATGTAAACAACGTTTGGAAAATGTACCTGGTATTAATCCTGAATCAATTTTCTTTAGGTCATGTTGATGCTGGGAAAAGTACTCTGATGGGCCATATGCTTTATCTTCTGGGCAATGTAAACAAAAGAACTATGCATAAGTATGAACAAGAATCTAAAAAGGCTGGCAAAGCTTCGTTTGCATATGCGTGGGTCTTGGATGAGACTGGTGAAGAAAGGGAAAGGTATCCACTATATTTCAAAGTTTGGAATGATATGTAGTTTTTCATTAAATATGTAAAATGTGAATATGTGTGAAATGTACCATGAAATATTTTAGATGCTATTTTTAGAAAAAGCTCTCCATTATTAGGGAAGTATTTATATTTTAGTTTTCATTACTATGTACATAAAGAACCTACATATGTTTTTTTCTTCTAAATTCTTTTAGAATAGTTTAAAAGAATGTTTATCAAAAAAATTTAAAAAAACAGAAAAAAAAGCAGTAACTTAGCTAATAATTCATTGGGAGAAGTTTCTCTTGTTATTTTCCTAAGTGTATATCAAATTGTCTTGATTTTGAATTAAAGTTATGAATAAGACTGTTAATTTTATATTAGGTTATAAAGGAAAGGCAGCTTTTTATAGTAAACTGTCTTCTCTCTGGAATCAAAATGACCAGTAAATGCAAATTACTGGGCTTAATTCATTTTTATATTTTCTGTACTATATTTTTGTGAGACAAAAAGGCAACAAACAAGTGATTAAACCTATCTCTTACCATATAGATTTAATCCAGTCATTTATTCCGTCTGTTTTGTTAACTGTGTTCAATTATAGTTTGGGGGAGATTCTAGCAGGAGAATGCTACTACTCATATATCTCTGGTCAAAGAATAATATTTCTTTTGAAGTCTTTTTAGAATGTTGATATATATCACATTAGAACTATTAAGGATGGGGGAACCAATGGCACCTTTGTCAGGAAACAAAGAAAACACCTTAATGATTAAGTGAAATGGCAGATATATCAACTGTGTCAAAATAATTACTCTAAAGACTCTGAAGTCCTCTGAAAGTCCTAATTCAACAAAGAGATTACTCTCTGTTCCCTGATGTCTTTTTTCTGAATGATTTGGAGATATATTTGGATTTTCAAACTATTTAAAAATGTGTATGTTTTTCTTGGAGTCTTGGATAGTCTACATTATAATATATAAGATAATTCTCAATAAAGGGAATCACAATATTCTTAGCTCTTCTGCTAAATAGGAATTTATATCATAGTGTTTTTCTTCTTGTGGATGTCACTTTTATTCTGTATGTACTATCACAATCTTGTTTTTCAACTTAGTAAGAAAAATTGGACAGTTGCAAATTTTTAGAAAATTTATATTGGAAAATGGTGGCATTTTTTATGTCGTATTAGAAGACTAAATAATTTTTATTAGTTTACCACACAGATTATTAAAGTATATGGCTTTTTAGCTTTCTTTGTGTCATCTTTTAAATAGGTAACTGATTGAGAAGAGTATATTTTAAGTTAGAATGACCTGTTTGAATTTACTTAACATGTGAGTTGAGCTGGCAAGAGAGCTAATAATCTCATTCCTAAAATAATCAACATTTTTAGTGGTTTTTTGTTTGTTTGGTTGTTTGTTTTAATAATACCATCTCCTGGTTGAGTGTCAGTTTTGTTGCTGCTGGTTCTCTATTGCTCAGCATGATGCAATTTTTAGAGTATTCCTTCATTCCGTAGATAGCAGAAGCTTTCAGAAACATAATGGGAGTTTTAATTTACCACTTTATGTTCCTTAATAGCATTTCAAAAATATAATATATTGTTTATCCCACCATGTTAAATATTTGTAAATTCTCTGTTCTGCTTGTATATTGAAGAGAAATTAGTGAAATGAGTGACATTTTCATATCCTTAGCTCACAAATCCAGACCAGAGCTCTATCAAAAGAATATATTCTGGTCAAAGAAGTCTAGGGAGGAGCTCAGAATAAGTCATGGTTCATCACTATTCTAGAAGCAATTATTTGGAGATTAGTAAAGAGAATGAAGCAGCATTTTCTTAAACTCAAATGGCCCATGGTTTCAGATTAAACTAGAATGACTTCACTAAGAAGACCCACAGTTACCTTACTGCTAGGGCAAACACGTAATTTATCATTATAATTGTTAGGATACTTGGTAGTAAAAGGGAGTGCTCATTCATTACTCTGGACTATCCTGGGCAAACAGATGAATGGTTATCTAGTTTATTGCTTACCTGATTTCCCCTTCTAAATTCCTGAAGTCTAGGTGACTTTAGTACCTTTGTAGTCGGCTTTCTTATAATTTGAATCTACATTTTTGTGGATATAAAGACTCACTGCATTATTCTCCAAGGAGGATGAAATGGGATGTGAAAAAAACTACTGTTCATCTTTCTCAATTTTTAAACAATTGGGCATCTCCTTTGATATTTTCTGTTTTCTAAATGTGTAACATGCTGACCTATCTTGCAAATAAATCCTTATAAGTTTATTTTTATAATTAGTGAAGCATAAATGTAAGATGAGGAAAACTACCTCCTGATAGTGATCATTCTTCATTTTATTTTTCCTCATGGGCAATATTTATTTTTTCTCATGGGCAATATTTATTTTTCCCTTCTTTGGAGAGTTGTCCATCCCCATGTGTCTTGTTTGCAACCTACATTGCTTATTCTGCAACTTTGTTTTAAAGCCATATGGGTGTAATTCTGTTATAGCAGAAATTCCAGCCCAAACTGATAGCTTAATTTCTCAAAATAATAGACTAGATAATAAAATTTCCATCATTACTTAAAAATTTAGGCTGTCGTTTAACCTCTATTATAAAATAATTTAATCTGTCACACTGATTTTTTTATATAGTGCATTTTAACCATTCTCTGTTTTCTTTAAGGGGAGTAACAATGGATGTTGGTATGACAAAGTTTGAGACTACAACCAAAGTTATTACATTGATGGATGCTCCAGGCCATAAGGATTTTATTCCAAATATGATTACGGGAGCAGCCCAGGTACCCAGTATTTCCCTAACTATATAAAGAAGCAAATGTGTAAAAGCTATGAATTTCTTTATAGTAAAAATAATGATAAAACACTTGATGAAGTATATAGCCTTATATTTTATTTATTAATAAGTTGGAGTGACTGTTTCAACATCACCTTTTTACTATATCTTCAAGTCCTATATATTTATTAAGAGCTAATTTGTGCAGAAATAATGAAGCTTGCGAGTTTTCCCCTTGTGATTTATTTACTTTATAGGATTAAAAAACAATTATAATTTGTAACCTTACATGATTCTAAATAGAGATACTGAAGAGAAATCAAATTATAACAATGAAAATAGCATTGCACATATTTGACATTGATTTATTTTGTAATAGATGATTATTGGAATATACAGAGACTTCAAAAATTTGCCTGTGTCACTTGGCAAAGTGTGACTTTAGCAATTGACCGTTTTCTGAGTTCTTCCACCCATTAAAAAGCAATGTTGATATGAGCATTTGTCAACCTAAAAAGGGTGTTATATGAATAAATTAGAATATATGTGAAGGTAAATGAGAAAGTATTTGATTCTATTTTAGAAAGCTGATAGATAATGAAGATTAAAAAATAATAATCACTGTTGATTAAGTACCTAATATGGGCAGACATTATACTAGTTTTCTTTTGTATACATTTAGTTTAATCTAATCCTTATAACAATTCTGGAAGTACATATCATCCCCACTTTAAATGAATATACTTTTTATTGCATTTACCAGTGGATATATTTTTGCTTTCTTTCCTTATATGTATGTGTCTCTGTGTGTGTATGTATGTATGTATGTATAGGCATACGTGTGTGTATGTACGTATGTATTCATTTAATAAATACTTATTGAATGCCTGCTATATTCCAGCACTATGGTAGGCAGTCTGGGGATATGATGGACTACAAAGCACATATTGATAGTTTAATGGGAAAGGCAAACACCAGAACAAGCATTTACAGTAAAATGTTTTTCAGTCCTAGAACCTTAAAGTCCAGAGTAATCATAAAGATCATTTATTCCAAACTCCTTATGGAATTAGGGGTAGGAAAGGATTTTAGAGATTATTGAATTAAATTCCATTTTGTGACAAATTAAGAAATAGACTCAAAAATGTTAAGTCACTTACCTAGTGTGCAGAATACTGTGGTAGCTTTTGGGGACACAAGGACGCATTCAGGACATGGTACCTCTCCAGGGAAATCACAGTGTAGGAAGGTAAGACATGGGAAGAAAAAAGACCAATACAAATGTACTACAGGAATAAGGTACACAGTATACATGATGAGGAAAGATAGCTATGTACTCCTTTAAAAAGCTTCTTTGAAAATGCATAGGCATTTGAGCTCCCCAAGACAGGCTGTTGCAAAGAAAGAATAGAGAAATTGCTGAGAAAATTTTTGGAGGCAGTAATAGGAAAGAGGATCAAGAAGAATACCAAGTCATTGAATTTCAAATTTTAACCTAAGAAAGTAAATATAATTTGATAGTTATCAGCAAAACTTGATGAGAGAGATTTACAATTATTGAGCCTAGGATTTGGAAGATCAGAGCTGGACGCTTTAAAAAACTCTTTTAACTCCCCCAGTGTATCTGTGAAGTGAATAAATTGATAAGTGGAGAGATTACACAATTTGCTTAACATGTGATACCTGTTAGTGACTACTCATCAGTAGTGAAAGAGCCAATTTTCAAATTGATTGCCCCAGTTTATACTCTTAACTAAAAATCCTTGATCAAAAGAACTGGATCTCATTGAAGAAATTAGAGTTCACCATTATAAATTATGAAAGAATGGAAATGAATGCTGCATTTGAGTAGAAGTAAATCAGACAAGTATTTGCATAAGAATAAATAGAAATAATAGTGTCAGTTGCCCCATCAAAGTATGTAGATGATAAAGTTCTGTTCAGAGCAAAGTATCTGATCCAGGCTTTACTTACTTAGTGACTATTTTATTTCCCACTATGGTGATAATGTGTGTGAAATTCTTTAAAAATTATATAGCACAAAGTGTCATTGAGGAAACCACAGAGAGAAAGGCTATTGTGGACTCTGTTCTGACCAGAAGGCCAGAGAACTTGATGAGGATGGACTGACTGTAAGAGGGCCTCTGAGACAGGGTTATCGTGTTAACATTATGAGATAGCTGGAGGGGAATGCCAGATGTAATCACTGTATCCTGGATTACAGGAAAACAGATTTCTGTGAGAACAGGTATGCATACAAAGCAAAAACTATAAAAGGGAAAAATGAAAGTGTTTCTTTAAAAAATGTCCTGACAATGCATTGGCAGAAGTAATTGATGAGAATGAAAATGGAAAAACATCTGTAGTTGCACAAACTGTTTACTGCATGTTTTAAAAGGCTACATCCACATCATGTAAGTGGAATCACAAAAAGAAACATCACACAAAAGAGTAGTGGGAATCTGTAAAACTAGTATCAATAAAGATAAAGAGGAAAATGAGCTAAGGCTAAGGTTCACTTTTTTTCTTCTTATTTTGTGTAAATTGTGTAAGAGGAGAAATGTGTTTGATCTGTTTCTCAAAATGCTCCACAGAGGTTAGGAAGCTTTGTTATTAAAGGTTCTTTTTGAGTGACCCTAGAGGGTGAATATGCTATTTTTTGATAATTCATTTGTTCACTTTTTTTTTTATTACTATAAGTAATACTATGACAAATATCTTTGTAGATCCATAATTATTTCTCTAGGATAAATTTCTAGAGGTGGAGCTGATGGGAAGCAAAATGTACATTATAAGGCTCTTGAAACTTGTGAAAATGCCCTCCAGAAAGATTGTGCACTTAGAGTCTCACAGGCAATGTATGAGAATGCCCTTCTCACTGCATTACTTATATTGAATAATTTAAAAATCTTTGCCAATATAATTTGTAAAAGTGAGAAAAGGGAGGAATATTTTGTTGTATTTTTAATGTCTTTTTTTTGGTTTCTAGTGAATTTGAATTTTTCCATGTTGATTAGCCATTTATGTTTCTTTAGCAAATTGTGTCCTTTAACTATTTTTTACAGAACTACGTCCTTTTTCCCATTTTTTTTAAAAAAAAAAATGATTTTAACTTGATTTTAACTTTTACTTAATATGTTACAAATAGTCGTCCCTATTTACTTACATTTTAATTTTGTTAATGTTTTTCTTCCTTTACCCAGGTATTTAAATTGTAATCAAATATGGAAACTTTTTATTCTTTATGTCATTTTTTTTTTTTTTATTGCATGCTACTACTATTTTTTTATTTAAAAATTTTAATCCATCTGTGTAATTTTTTTGTTTGATTTGCTTTGGTGTTTGGTATCAGGTTAGAGTCTGCCTTTAAAAGCTGACCAACACAATGAGTTGAATAATCTGTCCTTTGAATTTAAATGCTGTGATGTTATTTCTAGTTGTGATTGTTTTTTCTTCCTTAGGCAGATGTAGCTGTTTTAGTTGTAGATGCCAGCAGGGGAGAGTTTGAAGCTGGATTTGAGACTGGGGGACAAACACGAGAACATGGCCTTTTGGTTCGTTCTCTTGGAGTAACACAGCTTGCAGTTGCAGTCAATAAAATGGATCAGGTATTTAAAGGCTTTTATGAGAATTCATTTTAGATGCTTATTAAGAATGTATTCTGCTATATTAATGACCTAAGTTGTGACTAGTGTACATTTTATTAGTCCAGTTGACACATTTTAAAAAATGAATTCACAATCTTGATGTTAAATAAATGAGGTATGAGTAACATTTAAGCATGAAGATGTCTTTTCATTTTCAAAATTAATTAAAATGTCTTAAAATTCTTTGTTATAAAGTAATACACATTTTAGTATAAAGAAAACCTGAAAGAACCTATGTTCCCCACTTCCCTTTCCCCCTAAAAAACTTTATGCTTTTTATTTTGTACATCCATACAATTTATTTTTATAGATAAGAATCTTTATAACATAGGGTTATAATCTATTTTATTACCTGCTTTTTCAAAACATTGACAATATTCTTGTACATATTTCCATGTAATAATTTTTGTGTAGTTTTTATAGCTTTATTCTAGTCTATGTTAAAGATATACTATAATATTTTCAGACAATCCCCTACTTAGGAATATTTTCAGTTTCGTGTGTATGCGTATTTAGAAATAGTTTATTTTATAGAAATTTCTGGACCTAAGGGCATATACATTTTTAAGACTTGCTGTAGGTGATCAAAGTGCCTTCGAGAAAAGTAGTTATTTCCTTTTGGCAGATGCAATATATTCATTTCCCCAAACTCTTATCAACACTGCTGTTATTAAAGGATTGTTTTCCAGTTTGATACATGAAACATGATTTTTTTTCTTTTACTCTTCTATGAATGTTAATAATATGTAAATATACTTTGTATAGTAACCATTTGTGGTTTTTGGGAATTATTTATAAATTTGCTCATTTTTGAAACTTTTCTTATCAATTTGTAAGCATAATTTGTTTATTAAAGGTACTAATCTTTTGTCTTAGATATCTTCCCCAATTTATTATTTTACTTTTCATTTTCTTTGCGGTCTGTTTTTGACATATATTCAACTTTATAAATATTTTCTTTTGACTTCTTTATATTTTGGTATTTTCTTACCCTGAAATCAGATACATATTCACCTACATTTTTCTACATAGTTCTTCTATGATATCATTATCATATATCTTTTATTTTTTCCAGTATTTTAGTATGAAAAATTTCAAATATAAAGAAAAGTTGAAAGAATTTTACAGTAAACACACCTATATTATACCCACTACTTAAGAGTCTCTACTAATTGCCTCATCACATTTTTGTCTCTCTACTTCTATATCCATCCATTAATCCATCTTATTTTGATATAAATTTCCAGGTAAGTTACAGACATTGTTATACTCACCCCTAAATACTACAGCATGCATAATGTTATTTAGAGTTCATATTACATATACATTTTTAGCTTATTTGGCTTTATTTCAGCAGTTGGTCCAAGCACAATGTAATAAATTATTTATTCTTCCTAAATTTGAAATCACTTTTAGCATACTCAAAAATTTCTATATGTACTGGAGTTTGTTTCTAGGCTTTCTATTGTAGAAAAAGTTACCTTTAGATCATATTAATAGTAAGAGCTAATATTCCGAGTTAATTTTAAAGGATTTCACGTTTAATAGATTTTATATTTATATTTTATATTCTTGATTATTTACTTTTTATTGCAGAAATTTAAATTTTATATATTGTAAGATCTAAAGCATAGTTTTAAAAATAAATTGGATCTTTACCAGGTTAATTGGCAACAAGAAAGGTTTCAAGAGATTACTGGAAAACTTGGGCACTTTCTTAAACAAGCAGGTTTTAAGGTAAGATAATTTTAAATTAATTTGGTTACTTCTCTTAAGTATGATTTCACTGATATGAGAGAAAAAACTAATGCTTTGGTGTTCTTATCTTGTTAAGTATCTTTAATTTTTGTTTTTATTTCCCCTGGTATTGTGCATATATTACCTTCTGTTCTTTCGATTGCTTTACCTTTACTTGCATATATTTTAAAAATTGGCTTTGATTTAATTTAAATAAAAGACTTTCTCCATCTATTAAGTTAGGTATATATGTTTAGAAGAAAGCGGAAACTAGCAGAGAGGAGTTTCTCCAGCTAAAATGTGAAATATGCCTTTGCTACTAGGTAAAAATGCATAAGTGTTTTGGAACACTTTTGTAAGTTTTCCACAGAATCAATGAAGTTGAAAACTTTGGCTCAGCTAACTTCAGGATTGTAGTTCTCATTTCTATTACTTTTTAAAAAGTATGTTATTTTTGTTTTTGTAAACTTGGTGCAGTTTTGGTAATGGTGAACCTTTTAGCTTTAAAAACAATGTTAAATATTGTTTTACATAATCTTTTTTAACAGGAAAGTGATGTAGCTTTTATCCCTACCAGTGGTCTCAGTGGTGAAAATCTAATCACAAGATCTCGACTGAGTGAACTTACAAAATGGTATAAAGGACTGTGTTTATTAGAACAAATTGGTAAGAATACAGCCTTATGACTTTTGATGCAGTATAAACTTGTCATTATTATTTAGAGTTTTTTTATGGAGACAGTGTTGTGTGTGAAAAAGCATAGGATTTGTACTCAGGGGATCTGAGTTACCAGTTTTGAAATCACATGCAATATTTCCTTATTTAATTAATACCTGGACCCCACCCACCTCACAAACTGTTGTTGACATTAAATAATTTAACACATGTGAAAACATTTTATAAACTGCAAAGCATTTTATGAATGACAGTGAATTTGCTATTAATACTTACTTTAAAAAACATTTTCTAGAAGACATGGGGCAAAATGGGCTCATTGGACATGAGTCAAAAAGTGCTTTTTAATTAAACCCCACTTTTTTGCCATTTTTTCCCAGATTCCTTCAAGCCTCCTCAAAGATCTATTGATAAGCCTTTTAGATTATGTGTATCTGATGTTTTCAAAGGTAAGTGCTACCTCTACAGTGTGTCTTCAGTATGATGCCTGCCTTTCCATTCTCTCCTGACCTCTTGTATGAATTACTATATTGTATTCAGTCTCCCTTCTGAGGACCATTGCCAGATTTAAAGTGCACTGTTCTTGTTACTTAACTCCCCTGCCCAGAAGAACCTTCAGTTTACTCACCATTTCCCCATCTCATACTTATCTTCCAGGTATAAAAAACAAAACAAAACAAAATAACCCTTATTCTTTATCTTTTTAGCCTCATAGCTTTTTTCTCTCATTAGATCCCTTGAGTCTCTGTATCCTTCAGCCTAACTGGATCATTGACTATTTCTTAACCACATAGGAGGTTTTTATTGCCCCTGTGTATACTCATGTTTTGTTCTTCTCTCTTTTTACATTTCTATTTCCTACCCATCTGGGTCCAATCAGAAGATAGATACCACACATAGGTAAAATGGGAAGTTTAATATAAAGAATTACTAATATGATGAAAGAATGACTATAAGATATAAAGAAACTATATGGTACCCTAGGGCTGAGGAAGACTGTCCAAGGAAGGAAAGACAGAGTAGGAGTTTTGACCTTGATGAAGAAGGTATTGTAGTATATATATAAGAATACATCTCACTTAATGAGTACAAGACCCTATACAGAAAACTATAAAATGGAAATGGAATAAAAGATTTCAACAAATAAAATTTCAACATATTTATATACCAGAATAATCAGTACGATAAAGATGTCAGTTGTCCCCTGAATCTCTGTTATCACAGAGCAGGCACTAAAGAGTGGATTTGGAACTGTGGAGCGATAAATTGATACCTGACAAGTTCACTGAACACATACTCTAAAGTGTTCCTCTGTGTTCTTTGTATCCTCTTGCATTTTTTCATGCAGTATATAATTGTTTTTGTGCTATTTCACTTAGATTGTGAACTTCTTGAGGGCAAGTACTCTCTTTTCTGTATCTATATCTGCAGGACTTAGCTCAGTGCCTGGCACATAATACATGCTTAATAAATGTTTAATGAATGAATGAAGATGCTTCACAAAAATTATTTAATGAAATAGAAATTTATTATCATTATTAGTTTCCAGCATTCTAGTAGTAGAGGAAATATAGTGATGCTTTCAAAATGTCTGTTATCAATTTAAAATACAAGAGGTGCTTAATTTTCTTTTTGATTAACAATGTTTGATGACTTTATTTTTCACGTTCCATTCTCTCTTCAAGCTACTTCATGGCTTCTGCCTACAGTGTTCTCTTCAGTATGTTTCCATGAAGGTTACCAAATGACCTCTTGGTTGCCAAAGTCAATAACATTTTTCATTTCTGTCTTACTTCCATCTAACTTGAATTAGGCATTACTTTTGAGACTGGTAGCCACATCTGCTTTGAGACTTTTCTCCCTTGATTCCTGTGCTCCACTTTCTCCTGCTATCCTGTCTATGTCTCTGACTTCTCTGTATCTTGGTGTGGACTCCTCTCTTTCTGTCTCTTAACTAGCATTCCATTGCTTCAGTCCTCTTCTTACTCTACATGCTTCTTTTGGATGGACATCATGAGTTCATCTACTTCTGGCCTCTTGATGATTCCCAAATCTGTATCTCCAACCCAAACCTGTTCGTACTCTCCAGATATATGTTCTAACTGTTGGTGAACATCTCCACAGCGAGTGTCTTTGAAGGGGATGCTCGGAATGTATCTTCTCCACCTATATGACTTGTAGACACTTCTACAAGTCAAGGCTGAAATGAGTCTTATTACTTAATTTCCTATCTCACAGTTAATGCATCATCATCTCAGATTTCTCCCTTTTTGCCATTATCCCTCACTTACCTTATCACCCTAAATCCGTTATACCTTCTTCCCAAATTCTTGAGTTTATTCCCTTTCTACATTTCAATTAGCCTTTTTCCTCTCTGACATGAAAATACCATCATGTCTCTCCTCTGTTCACAGTTCTTTACTGGCTCCCATTACTTAACTGAGGTTGAAATTCAAGCCCTAAGTGTGATTTATTGGGCCCCTTTATCATTTATCCCTTGCCTACCTATGTTGCTTCATGTCTTGCCTTTCCTTCATTATCTCATATAAATGATTCCATATAAATGATACATAGGTCTTAGCACATCCCACATGCCGTTATAACTCTGTGTCTTTGAACATGAAGTTTCCTAGGTCAGCAATGTTTTCCTTCTTCTCCTACCCATACACATAAGCTACCTAGTAATCTCCTATTCATTCTCTTTCTAAGTGCTCAGCTAGAGGGTAACGGTATTCCCTTACCATGGATTCTTTGGGCACCTTTTTTATTTCTAGCGTATATTATAAATAACATTTGTCTTCAGACAATATAATTATTTTTGTTTTTCTCTTCACTAGGTTAAACTCCTTATGGATAGAGGCTTATATTTTCATGTCTTTTTATCCCCAGAGTTTAACACAGTGCTTGCATGGTACTTAGTAAACACTCAATAAATATTTGAAAAAGGAATTAATTTTCATGTTTTGTGATAAGAATTTTTTTTGTAAAAAAAAATCAGAAATATATCATATTTAGTTAAAAATTTCGAGATGATCATAGTAGGGAACTAAATAGAGCTAACAGTATTAGTCAACAGATAACATTGCTATATGAATCATTGTAAGATTTGGGCATGTTTTGCAGATCAAGGATCTGGATTTTGTGTAACTGGTAAAATTGAAGCTGGTTATATACAGACTGGTGACCGACTACTAGCAATGCCTCCTAATGAAACCTGTACTGCAAAAGGTATTCCTCTGCAAGATTCTTTTGCCAAACACCCCTTAAGTTGAGACAGCAGATTTTAAAAAGTAGTTTAGTTATTAACTCCAGAGTAAATAACCTCTTACTGAAATTGTAACTGACTGTCAAAATGATACTAACTGTTGAAGATAAAAATGTGAAAACATTAAACGATTTTTTTCTCTTGTGACTGTGTACATATATACATATAACATTCTAACTGTGGTAACATTTTTTTTTTTTTTTTGACGGTGATTTGAGAAGTCTGGTTAGGATTTAACCAGATGTATAGACACCTGACAGATACATTTAAAATAGTATTCAGTAGCAGAAATTAAATCTAACCCCAAACTGGCACTAGATAGTCAATGGCAAAGCAGACTGCTATAGTCTGTTGTTTTGAAACGTGTATTTCAGAATTACTATAAGAGCTCTGATCATGTTTATATCAAAAAAAAGTATTTTACAGGAAGATTTAAGAAAAGATGTAAATGCAAGGAATTTTAATGTTGAAAAGAGAAATCGAGCTAATTTAAAGTGCACAATTACTGTTTCTGCATGTAATCTACTGTCTGACCTTTCCTGTTAGCTAATAAATATTTCCATCTTCTCATGATTATCTTTTTCTGAATTCTTCTTAAAAGTTTATAATTTTATACTTGCCTTCCAACTAAGCCTCTGATTTCAACATAAAACTCAAGATCTGTTTTATACTATAAAGTAATATTTGTAACAATTTTAAGCTAACATATAATCTACTGGGAATGTTAAAATTTTTTAGACTGCAGTACTTTTTCTTCTGTTAGTCTTATAGTTTATATCCAGAGTTGTATCTGACTGGTTTATAAATTTGAACGTACATTTTCTTTGAATTGATTTGGTTACTTTAAAAGCTGATTTCTTAAAGATTATTAATGAGTATCTGTTTAGGTAACAGAGTTTAACCTAAATTTAAAGATGAATAGGGAATGAAAGCCAAAGGTATTTCCATTTTACTTTTTTCTTTCTGCTTGCTTAGAGATTATGAAAATTCTGTACAAGTAAAAAGTAATATATGCTTTTTTAAAAAAATAATCATTTTACATAGATCTATTGTTTGCAAGTTCTAATCTCTGTTTTTGGTTTTTAAAATGATCCAGAGCTAAAGCATTTTTGAAATACAAATTTCTTTGTATATTAATGAGCTTTTTTGAGACTAGGAAGTTTTTTTATAATCCCTAGACATGAGTTAAAACTGTGATTTTAAAATTATCCATGGGCCATTCAGATTGACTCTTTTATGACAGTTTGGTTACTTCTGAAAGTCTTACATTCTTTCTTGTGCTCTTTCCTGACTCTTTTCTTCTAGAAAAACTCTAATCATTTATCTTTAATCTAGTGGTTCTTAAAGAGAAGCCATATCAGAAGCATCTGGGGAGCAGCACCCTACTCCTTGAGAGCCATGCTTGTAACCCAGCTTGGAGGCTCTCGGTCCTCACTGTCTAACCCTGTTGTTTCTGCTTGATTTGCTTGGTTGTTTAATGCACACTTCTGTCTGAGCACTTTAGGAGCTTTTGTGGCTTACAACCCAGTAGCATCCTAAAAGAGTAGTGACTAAATCTGCAACCAACAAATGGAAATTCTTAACTACGTTTTTACTTTATTAACATATCAAGTTCACATATCGAGTGATTTATTAACATATCGAGTTTTGAAAAGAACTTTTTTGTGTGTAATGTCTAATGAAGAAGGTCATTATTAAGATAAATAATACAATGAATTATGTTTGGGGGGAGAAAACCAGATTATATATTATCTTTTTGAAATTTTATATTGTTGATTGAATTGTAGTATGAAAGCTCTTCAGTCTTTAATTCCACATTTCATAGCAAAATCAGATATGGTCATTTAAAATTTACATTTAAAAACTAAATTTAATTCGTTGAAAATTTAACAGACGTTCCTTAATGTCATTATTGTTAACAATTTTGGAGCCAAGAATCTCTTTGATACCTTCATGAAAGTTATGGTCCCTCTTCTCAAGAGTAATTCAGATGTGCATATAAATGAAATTTTGAATAAAACTGTAGGTTGTCTCAGAGCTCTAAAAGTTTTCTTTAAACTTTTAAAAAGTCTTAAACTTATTTAAGAGTATGCTACATAGAAAAATAAGCATTTTCAGAAAGATATGGATGAATTAAATTTAAATTAATCTCTTCCTTTTCATATAATCAGTTATCACTGTGCATCTCTCTGTGGGAAGCAGTTCTTCTGAGACAGGAATCAGTGAGGGGCCTGCCAAGAGCACAACTGACTGAGCACTGATGCCCCGTGGGTTACTTGGAGAACAGAGGCAATTGTTTAGGTAGTTGTCTAATTAAAAGTAAAGCTCAAGACTAGGCACCTTCCCCAGTCCCATCGTTTATGTTATTAAAAATAACTTGAACTGTATTATGACTGCATCCATTAATGTAAGAGAAATACTTGAAAGAGACATGTTTAATGAATACTCATTTGTGTGAGTTTAAAATTCTTGATTAAAAAAGTAGAAATCAGCCTTTCATGGACAAATACAAGTCACTTTATGTTTAGGGTGGTGTTCCAGCAGAGTCAAGTCTAGAGGAAGTGTGTTTTCCTCAACGCTCACAGTTACTCTTCTCACTCTCAATCCATTCATATTGAAAATGTTGAGTAGTGACTGGTGAGACACAAATCAGCCAAACTCTCTTGGTTGTTATGGTTTGGTATTGAAGTGTTTTACTGTATTCTTTGGTTCTTACTCATTTCCAGGAATCACTCTGCATGATGAACCTGTTGATTGGGCAGCAGCAGGTGATCATGTTAGTCTTACGTTGGTTGGGATGGATATCATCAAAATCAAGTGAGTGAGAAAATGAGTTTAAGCAATGATTGTTTTGTATATAGGACCTCAAAACACATAAATTTTGCAATTCACAAGTTTAAATGAAAGAATGAGTATGTATTCTGAATATCGTTTGGCCCAAAACAGGCACTTACTGGAAGTATAAGATTGATAAGCAAAACCTACTTAAAACTGAAATTAATAAATGGCAGTGCACATACTTGACATGTTCTCTGAGTGAAAGCTATGATGTGTGAAAATATGTAGGTTAATAATTGTCTAAAGTCACGCTTTAATCCAGAAGGGAGAATTTAGAAAAAGTCTCTAATTTGCTTGATCGTTTTACTTTGTACATGGTTTTAGAGGTATTCCTAATGGATATATATTTGTTTGTCTTCCCAACTACTGTCCCTCTCTCTCTCTCTCTTTTTTTTTACAGTGTTGGCTGCATATTTTGTGGCCCTAAAGAACCCATTAGAGCTTGTACTCGTTTCAGAGCCCGAATCCTCATCTTTAATATTGAAATTCCTATCACCAAAGGATTTCCTGTAAGTTCCAAAATATTACTGTTTTATAAATTCAAAGTCACTTTAATTTGTAATTTTCTTTACAAGTGATGATGCTATAGTTATTTTCAGCTAATGTCTTATTACTCTAATCTAGAAAAACATGAAATTAGAATTTGAAAATCATTTTCATTTTGTTTTTTATTTTGATCTTTGAGCCTGAAGATTTTTTTCAAAGAAGTGTTGAACAGAAATTTCATAATCAAGAGGATACAAACTTATGATAATAATAACATTCATGTAGAGAAATTGGTAGATACTTTTTTGCTGTTTTAAAGGTTATCCGACTGATCTTCATAGATTAGGTTTTTCTGTTTTTGTTTTAATATGTTAATTTGTAGTTTTTCTGATTATAAAAGTGATACATAGTTATAGAACTTTTTGAAAAACACGATAAAATAAAGATAATAATAATGTTATATAATTGCATAATCCATAACTATATGCTCTTTACATTTCAGTGTATTTTTTTTTTTTTTTTGTACATGTTTTCCACCCATTGGTGTTTATGGGTATTTTCTGGGGAAGCTTGACATAGAGTAAACTTAATTGTACTGAAACAACACCTTCAGATAGCATGTATGCTGTGAGGTGGTTTATAGGTCATCATTGACCGGCATCATTTGAACATACACATTTATGAGAAGAAGGTGATTTTACACTGTCTAGAAAAGATACTGCTACTTGCGCCTACCACGAATTCCTTGTTTTATGTGTAATTTTTTTCAGATATTTGGGGCTATACTGTTTATAGTTTTGTACTTTGCTTTTGCCACTTAACAAATGATCATTATCCCATTAGATTTTTTTTTTCTTGATCAGCTTACATAGTACAGATTCTGCACAACAGTAAAAAGTGTTCCTCAGTGGAATTAAATGGCTTGCCTTTGAAAATATAAACAAATCATTTCACCATTTCATGAATCTTTGCAATAAAAGTAAGACAGTAAAGATGTTGACCTTTAAACTTTAAATTAAGTTAGTGATATATTTTAGGAGTTGGAAATAAATTAGTTTAGCTCATTTAAATTCATTTTATACTTTACGCTTTTATTTGAGAAAACCCCGTGGGCTTCGCTTATAATCCTTTGTAATTATTTCTATGTAAATTATATCATATAAAATTATATTTATAAGATATTGTTTAAGTATTTTAGGTATATAATTATATTGCATTTCTCTCATATGCTAATAAAGTAGTAAAAACTCTTTAAAAAAATTGTTACCGTTGAAAATATTTAATTTTTAATTATTCAAAATTCGTGTATTGATAGGCAAGAAACTACAACTTAATTGCAATGAACAAATGGCACTCATTCTTAGAAAGCAATATGTCCAATGGAGAGAAGCTGGAGATGTTGATTACTGCGTGTTTTTACTCATGCAGCGATAATTTTTGCCAATGGGGAGGTAGAGAGGTCAAGAGGTCAGTAGTTACTTTGAATAGTAACACTGTCTTCCTGTCTACTGTAGTTTCTTAAAAATAAGTATGAATTGAAAGTTTTTCAGTGCTGCATTGTGAAATTCCATCCTCATATATATTGATTCATGAATAGCAGGATGAAATTTGTTTCAGAATAAAAGGTCGTGTTTTGTCTTTGTCCACTCCCTGTGGGAAGAAACCTTCAAAAAGAAAGTTTTTTAACGAAGAGCCTTCCTAAGCAATTAGAATTTTACTATTTAGGGACTAATTCCTTAATGCTGTATAAATATATTCGTTTCCTTTGGTTTATATGGTAAACTATATATATTTAAGAAGGAAAAATAGAAGAATTTAACTAATTATTCATAACTAAATTTAACTAACATCATAACATCAAACTTACCATTTTATCCATTTTTAAGTGTACAATTTAGTGGCATTAAGTACGTTTACCTTGTGCAGCCATCAACACCATCTACCACTAGAGCTTTTCTTCATGCCAAACTGAAACTGTACCCATTAAACAGTAACTCCCCACACCCATCCCCAAACCCCTGGTGACCACTATTCTACTTTCTGTATCTGTGAATTTGACTATTCTAGGTACCTCATGTAGGTGGAATCATAACTGTTTGCCTTTTTGCATCTGGCTTATTTCACTTAGCATAATGCTTTCAAGGTTCATCCATATTGTAGCATGTATCAGAATTTCAATCATTTTTAAGGCTGAATAATATTGCATTGTATGTATATGCTACATTTTGCTTACTCATTCATCTCTTGATTGTGGTCTGAACTTTTACCTCCTTCTTTGGGAAATAGCGCTTCAATTTTCCTTTAAGAAATTACCTCTTCCTTTTGATGTATTTTGCTGCCTAACAGATCATGCAACCCATTTTAGTTTATAAAATGCTAGATGTTTTGATTCTTACAACACCACGTGAAGTACAGAGCCCCAACCCTTATCTGAAACTCTTCAGGCTAGTATGCTTCAGAATTCAGAAATATTCAGATTTAGAAAGACGGTATGATGCATTCATATACATGAATCCCTAACAGAGAATAGGGCAACACCCTGTAGTCAAACATACTAATATTTCTGTACCACAGTTTATTAATGTTGAGTGAAATAAATAAGAACTATAAATTATATCAATACAGGTCTCAATTTACTATTTAAATGGGCTTATAACAGAATTAGGAATAACTTAGGTTTTCAGTGTTTTGGAGCTTTTGGAATTGCAGGTAAGAAATTGTGGACTTGTATTAGTATTGTATCACTTACAGATGAGGAATTGGAGACTCTTGAGATGTTGTGACTATCTGAATAATAAGTGATTAAGCCAAGACTCATACTTAGCACTTTTCACTTCAAAATTCAGTATTTTTTTTTCCCTTTTACATTATGTTGTGGATTGACTTTGATTATATATCATATGAATTAAAATGTTAAGATAGTATGTAGTTATTTCCCATTTATTTACATGTAGATTTTTTACTCACATGTTCAAGTATTTTGATATTGCTACGAATCTGTAAGACACCATGGAGACAGACAAAACCTAACCCCATACTGCCACAACCCATTCTTCATCCATCCTGATTTTACCCTGGAACTCACACATATCTCACAAAGGTTAGAAGGAACTTAATTAAGTTCATGTGTTTCTGTTCTTTTAAATTTGGCATGGAGACCAGTTGCCAATGTCTTAGTCACATCCGAGTCCAGTGAAAGGGATCTTGCTTGTTTACCTGACTGTTGCGAAAGACATGCTTCTTAGTTATGTAAGCCTACATTTATATAACTGTTGGTGCTGCTTGATACCTGAATCTGTTGAATACACACATGTGGCTCTCACCACTTTACCATCCATTGTGGAAGTATTTTTCCCTAAGAGTTGGTTGCTAATTTTTTCTGGAGTCTTTCCAGTTCATAATGGTCAAATGCCATTGAAAAAGAAAACTAGTTTGCCTTTGTAGAGTAATAAAGGTTCAGTCATGCCTTAATAGAAAGTGACTGGTTTTCTCCATGTTTTTAGGTGCTCTTTTATTTCTTTATTCTTACATTCACTTCACAAATATTCACAGAGTGCCAATTAAATGTCTAGCACTGGTATACATACTTCCTTTTCTCACAGAATTCATTTTTGCATGGGATAACAGACATTCAAACTAGCAATTAGAGTAAAAATGAGATGTTACATAGTTGGATTATGGGACATAGAGGAAGCATATCTAACTCAGACTATGGGTTCAGGCTTGCAGGAAGCGATGCTCTACTGGGGCCAGGTTGAGTAGGAGTTAGCCACATGAAGCTGCAGGAATGGGAGGGTGTGTTCTATCCAGAGCAGATAGTACCCGTAAAGCCTGAAGGTTAGCAAGGGCCTGGTGCCTGTAGGGAATAGAGGCTCTGTATGTCCAGAGCATAGAATGCAAGAGAGGATGGTGAAAGACGAGGCTGGAGAGGTTAGTAAGGGTCAGATTGAGGAGGCCCTAATACCTTGTAGTGGAATTAAAGTTCCCATGGTTTTAAATAGCAAGGACATATCATTAAATTTGTATTTTAGAATATCGGTCTGGTAGACATATGAAGAATGGGTTATACAAGGACTGGAATGGTGGCAGAGAGACCAAGGAGTCTGTGATGTAATTTGGATGAGAGACGATTGTCCTGAACTGCTTTTGTAATGGTGAAAGAAAAGAAGTAGAACTAGAAAACAAAGTGCTGATTGAATGTCTCAGTTTTTAGAAAGTTCCTAAGTCCGGGATTGTGCATCCACAAGTTCCCCTTGTATTTCTGTCTTCTGAGTGTGAAAACTATTTTAACCAGGAAATCCCAGAGTAGAAGTGTCAGTGTTTCTTCAGGAGAACAGCATAAAATGGTATTTAGAAACCAGTTAAATGTGGATAGCTTTGCCAGTTCCTGGCTATTTGATCTTTCTGGTATCCCCAAGCTATAGGCATAGTACACACTCAATGCTTATTATTTGAATGGAGGATAATCCATTAGCTGTAACTCTGACTCCAGCTGCTCTCCAACACATATCACCACAACCACATTAAACTACTTAGCCTTTTTGATTTTAAATTTTCTTAAATATAAAACATGAGCAACAATAGCTAATATGTAAAGCCATCAAAAACTGAATGTTTTACCATTTTAAAGTGGCTAAGCACCACTTTAAACTAACATCTGATTTTCCTCATTTTAGTGATGAGGATCCTGAGGCTGGGGATGTTAGGGGTAAGGGGTGGTTAAAGGATTTGCCCCTAGTTGTACAGCTGACAAGTGTGGAGTCAGGATTTGAACTCAGGTGTCTGACTTCAAAGCTTGTCTAAACTCTCATGTGATATTTTATTCCATCCAACAAAGAATACATTAATTCTTGCTGCAGGTCACATGATTCCCTTTCCCTTATTTTTATAATGGAACAATTCACATTTGTTACACATCTCCTATACCATGCACTGTCTTTGATCCTGTTTAATTCTCATCACAACCTTGTAAGGAAGGTTATGTAATTCACTAAAGTCGACACAGTAAGTGATGGAGGAGATATTTGAAATGCCTCCTGTGACCTTTTTTCCCTGGTAAGTTAAGGAACAACATGAATAAAGTGGAGACTTAGAGGAGGCAACTGGAGATACTGCAAGACTCCAGGCTGTAGTGCTGAGTTTAAAATAATTAAATGTGAGCACTGAAATAATAGACCAGAGACGCTATGGTAAGCAGTTTTATTGTGTTACCATTTTTTGTTTCAGGTGCTGTTACACTACCAAACTGTCAGTGAACCTGCCGTTATTAAACGATTGATTAGCATCTTAAACAAAAGCACAGGTGAAGTCACCAAGAAGAAGCCTAAGTAAGTGTTTTAAAGCATAAATAATAAACACAAGCAATTTAAGCAAATTTCTTACAGTTTGATTCATGTAATATTTCTTTTGGTAGTAAGTGAAGGCCGTTTTTACTTTTCCAGAAATCATTTTTTTTTTCAAGGACTAGATTAAAACACACAAAAACAAATATTTAAACACCTGTTTAGGTATCAGTGCCTGATATAGTTTCTGTTCTATATGGTAGTGGTGGGGTATGAATTGTAAATAAAAATAGAAATAGAAATGTATATGTATGTATGAAGCTCTAAATACAGATGATATAAAAATAAAGGCACTTAAAAAATCAGTGTTACACTTTAAAGGATAAATTTGATATATTATCCTTTGGTTCCAAATTCCAGCTGAGTCGTCTTTACAACTTTCTTGTCTCCTTAATGAGAATCATTCCTTATGCAAAGAATACCCCAGGAAGAAAGTGAACTACACACTCTGTAGTACTTAGTTTTTCCCTACCCAGAAAGTATTTTCCTTCTGCTCGAAGTCCAACTAGAGCTTTAAATTAAGGTGGTCATCATCATGCTGGTATCCTCTGACTACCAGTAATATCTAGGCCTTGTGCAGACAGTTTACCTTTGGTTGGGACAAAGTTGAGATTTTTCAAAGGAAGTGCTTCCTGAGAAACTTAAGTTTCTTGCCCCAGTTCAATTAAAGGCTAACCACAGTTTGGCTTGGCTGCTTCAGCTTTGGGGTTTTCCTCATTTCAACCCTATGGGGAATCCCACCCAAAATCCCCTTTTTTCAGTCCTTGAGCGTTCCTCCTCATTTGCACCTGTGTAAGAAGCCAAAGGTGGTTACTGGGTTAATGAGTTGCTGCAGGTGGAAGAGAGAATCTTCACACTGCTCTAAACTCCTGCCTCTTTCTCCGTTATGAAGGAAGGGCTACTTAACATCTCTTAAAGATAGTTCTTTATTTTAACCTGAGCCTTTAGCTTCTAGCATGAGTGTCTGCCATAATGTTTTGAGAAATGTGATGTAATTAATGACTAACATTTCTTGAGGACCACTATATTTTAGGCTCCGTCATGAATGCTTTCACGTGGTTATATCCTCAGGTACTACATGAAGCAAGTACTATTACTTTTCCCATTTTTCAGATGAGGATACTGAGGCTTAGAGAGGTTGTATAACATGTTAAAGGTCACAAAGCTAGCAAGTAGCATTGCCAAGACTCTAACCCAGTCATTCGGTTCACATAAATTATATTCTTTTTGTCAGGAGTCAGGTTGTTTGACCCAGACCAGAGATATGGTTAATTCTTAATCTGAAATTGCTTCATCATATCTAATCCTGAATTTTCCCCTCGCTGCTCCTGCTACAAAGTTTTAGCTCAGTGATGTTAGGTCTTAATATACTCTTGTGTTAGTTTTCTCTGCCATCTTATTTGTAATTTAGTCCTCTTGTTTGCACTGACACCATTTGGCCTTTTCATTTACACAATAGGCACATTGTAGACTTAATTGCTTTATATATAGTGAAATTGAACTTTCTAGTAACTAAGCACAAATTATGACTACATTAGATGCTTTCCTCCCTAAGGAATGAGACTTTGGGCTGAAATGGTCTAAAACCAATATTTGAAAATTTTAGACTAAGTTTTTAGAAATTTTTATTCTGTATGTCTCTGAACTGAACTGATTTTTTAGAAGGCAAGTTTATGATTGCTGCCCTCTATCCTTCTAGAGCACATCAAAATTAAATTAGAGAACATTTTCAAAATGTACCCCTTTGAGTTCGACCTATTTTATTAAGTATGGGTTGGGCCCATGTACAAGGATTTGGTATATTTGCTTATTCGTGTGAACCCATTTACAATCAGGCCCATGTCTCATCCCCTTTTATTTCCTACAAACATGTGGGAAAATCCTATGTGATTTTGTCCTGAATATCTGTTAAAGAATCACTGTTCCTCCATGCAGACAGAGAGAGGGAGAGAGAAAGATTTAGAGTAGTTTGTTGGCACTAGGGGATTATCCTCTTAAAGACAACTTCCTAACACATAATCTACCAATTAGAATTTTACTAAGGAAGACATAGGGCATTGCATCCCTGTTTTAAAGTTCAGTTGCCTCACTTTCTTTATGAGATAATTGAGCCTCTCTCTTTCATGAGGGAATGAAAGGGAGGGCTTTGGTGGAGGCGCCTTGAGCATATTTTAGGTAATGGGGTCCTTCAAGGGCTAGAGCGATATTTGGAAAATTGGCACCATATATATGACAAATAATGAACTAGCTAATATGTCTTAAATCTAAAATTACTCCTGTCATCTTTTTTCAACTAACCCAGAAAAATTAAAAGCACATATTTTCATTTTAAGAAAAAATTTTTTCTTTTTACGTTTTTGAAAGACTAAGTCGATTTGTCAATTATGAAGTATTTTCTTTTAAGGTTGTTAATACATTTATTCACCTCTATTGGATATCCATTTGTTCCTTTGTTTTTTTTTTTCTTCATAGATTATTGAGTAAAGGCCAGAATGCCTTGGTAGAGCTGCAGACACAAAGACCAATCGCTCTTGAGCTCTACAAAGACTTTAAAGAGCTGGGGAGATTTATGCTGCGTTACAGTGGTTCCACGATAGCTGCTGGTGTAGTCACTGAGGTATTTTAAAGTGGCCGACTGTGTATCCATGGTTCAATGTCTTTTCTTTTTCTGCTTTTTAAGAATGATTACAGAGGTTTTATGGCTTAAGGGAAACACAGTTGTCGTATTAGAACAAGATTTTAAAATTTATATTAAAAAATTAAAAGAAAGATGGGGAGAAAATGTTAGGTCTTAGAATTTCCTGCAGGTGGACTTCTAAACTATTTTCTCCACCAATAATATCACTCAAAATTAAAGGAAATCTGTTGAAAAATCTGTAAGTATGCAATCCAGATTATGAGAATACAGACTTTAAGAGTCAAATGAATTGGGAGTAGTAATTTCATTTAATAGAAGAGCCCTTATTAAATTTTTTTCTTTAAATAATTGGCTCTAAGGGCATTTGAAATGATTCATTCAAAAACTTCAGTTAAAATATTAGTAATGTTTCTAAAACAAACCTATAATGTAATGTGAGGTGCAGTTGAGTTTTGGAGAAAATAGCCTGAAATGAACCTAAAAATTTCAATAATTAAAATTTTCTTCCACATTATCATGATCAATATAAATTAATGGATATTATAGTTTTAAAAGGGAATTTATTAGTTTTTTAAATTATTTTCTGCATAAAACTTATTGGATTTATACTTTGGACATAGGACGTTAGGTTGCATCACTACTCAGTTACGAAATACAAATTAGTAGTTGATAGTTGATCACAGGAATGGGGAGCATGGCAGAGGGAATGCAGTTAGCATTAATATGATGGCTAAGTGGAGGGCCAGGGGAGGGAGGGAGCAATTGGGGGGATCATTTTATGAACTATATAGATGTCTAACCAATGTACTGAATACTCGAAACTAATTTAAATAAATAAATTTTTTGAAAAAGAAAGATATTAAAAAGGAAAAAAAAACCTCAGTAATGCATGTATCATGTAAAAGGCTCTAGAGTTAAACTGTCCATGTTTGTGTTACCGTTCCACTGATTGCTAGCAGCACGTGTACAATATTTCTCCTTCAATTTATCCTTCTATAAAAAAACAAGGTAGTAGAATCTACCTCCTAGAATTGTGAAATAAAATGATCTATAGAAAGACTTGGCACAGTAATTGACACATATAATAATTCAATAAATGTTATCTAACATCATTCTTATCAATATCATACTTAATCTGTCAAAGCATTCTTTATAAAAGAACATTCTAAAAATAAGATACAGTTTCTTGTGGGAAATAATGGGGAAATTATAGTTAATCTCAGAAATAGCATGACCAGGGAAGGGAAAAAGTGGCAAGAAAAAGCAAGTTTCATCTTGATATAATGATTATTTCACTGCTGCTTTCTTTTTGTTGTTCTTGTAACATGACTGATTAAATTATAGCAAATATGTTTTTCTTCTTTGCAGATAAAAGAATGATGGGTCAGAATTTCTACCATGTTTCCAAATGCAAGGAAATCGCTAACCTCTGTTTTTATAGAATCCAGTTATTCACTTAAAAGAAGAAGGTGCAATTGATGAGAGAGAAAATTAAAGAGAAAATTAAAGCTGTAACCAGCTACAAAGAAGTATTAATCATCATTCCTGCAAAATTTCAAGTCACCAACTGGCACAGAAAGGCTAATATTGTGCTTTTATTTTAAAAACCAGCCTTCCCTTTGAAATGTTTAGTGAATGGATTTACTTTGCTAAGATTTATGAAAACTGTCAGAAATATGTATTAGAAGACATCGAATCATCATGAAATGAACTCTACTTCCAGCTAAACCACAGAATGTTTACAGTTTTCTATTTCGATTTTCAACTCTACTGCATACATTTTAAGGAAAAATAGCTAAATTTGGTTGTTGAAGTAGTTAATATTTGACCTGCACAATTTTTTTTTTGTTTATTTTTGGTTAACGCTAAGTAAAGAATTGATAAAGGTTATAAGAAAGGTATTTTGTGTTGAGCATAAGAATGTTCTTCCTCAATAAGTAAACTTTTTTGAAAGATTAGTTTGGAATTAGTGGAAACTGTTCCTTTATTATTTAAGGTATAAAGCCAACTAATAAAATGTCTTAGTTTGAGCATAACAGCAAAGCGTGTTTTGTTTCTTAAATGCTTATGAGAGTCTCTACCACTGTCACTAAATGTGACTTGGGGGTTTTATGGGCCCTTTTCCACCTGAGTTTTCCTGATGCTTTTCACATGAATTCTGGCTTTTTATCTCAATAACAGATCAAATTTAGTTTCATCCATTTCTAACCATAACTTTTTTCTCATTCTCACTTTTAGAATTACATTTTGATGACTCTTATCTACCTTATAGACTGTAAGTTCCCTGTAAGAGTCATGCTTTTTTTAAAGTTTCAGCAAGAAAACTTCCAAGGTATATTTAGTAACGAGTATTTGTTGAGTGTCCTCCTGAGTATAAATTGCTTTAGAGTGGATTTTGTCCTCAACCGAGCCTGGAATTCGGATCTGATGGACTCTCTGCTAAACTTTTTAAATTGGTAAATGATGTCATTTGTATGTAAAACATCATTTTTTCTTCCTAATCGAAGAATGGCATCCATGGTAAAGGACACAGAGCATAAATGCGCAGCTTGGTGGGTGATCACAGAGTGAACACACCGTGTGATACATTTCTTACTAAAAAAGTATTTGTGTAGTTGTCACTTCAGAGTAAACTTGCTTAGGTAAGGAATTGTTTTTTATAAAATTTATCGGGAATTTAACAGATACATCTGACAGAAACCTAATTTAAAGTAACTTCAGCAAAAAAGAAAGACTAGCAGTAGCCCCAGCTTTGAGTTAGATCAAGCCGCTAGCGTTTAGATCCTCGTCTGGGGGAAGGCCGAAAGAGCATGTCTTTTTCCAGGAACCCTAGAAACATCTGTCACCAACTATAATTGAGTGTAATTTCTTTCCTTGGGGCATCCTTGGGGCTGGATGTGAAGTGAATATCACTCAAAGCACATAGCTGAGAATTGTAGGGAGAGGGTTGGAAATTGTACTATTAGGAAGGGGAGATGGTTTGGTGGGCGGGGGGTGGCAAAAACGAGAAACATCCACTCTGTATTATATAAGGCCATGATAGAATTAAGAATTTTAAATAAGAATTTATTGTAAAACGAATAGTAGTAGCAGTAGAAATGAATGAGTTTATTTCTTCCTGCTCAAATTGTGATAAAGTGCAGACTTTTTATTCACCTTATGTTTACAATTGATTGTTGTTAAAGGAGGTGGTGATACTAAGAGGACCCACTGTGAGAGAAGAGTGTTGGCAGTGGGGTTAAGAGACGGGGTACAAGAAGCATGCCCAAGCTTGATTTTGGTCTGATTTCCTCCCCTTGAAACTTCTATCTATAATAGAATGTCCATTTTGTCTCATTTTGTTATAAGTACTTCTCATCTTCCTATTTATGGTTTCACCATTTCTTCATACTAGTGGCTTTGTCCTCTGTTCTCGACTCTTTGTGAGGCTCTACTGATCAATTACTTGAGGGTAGCTTGGCCTGTACACATTACAGATCCGTGTTTTGACTGGTTAGTGTTTTTTCACACGTTCATTTTTTCTGATAATATTTCAGCCCCCTATATTGTGAGAGGTGTTTTAGAAAACTATTTCTAGAAATAATCTTTCCCATGAATATGCAGATCAATAATATCAATCATTGTTACAATGTAATAACTTACTTTAGAAAATTTGAAAAATACAGAAAAGTACAGGAAAGAATAAAATTCACCCATAGTTCTATTGCCTAAATATTACTGCTCTAACATTTTGATGTATTTCTTTTCTCTACAGTAAAATTTTTTTTAGGTAATTGTAATGGTTAGTCAAGATCTTTTTATGTCAAGATTTTTCAATTAAAATATTAATAGCTTCTTTTAATGATGTAAAAATACAAAATTACATGCCATGATGTATAAGAATCAGTCGAGATTATACAGCTAAAAAAAAAAAAAGCTTCCAAATGAGAAGGTCTCATAAAAACTACTGGGTCATCATATTCTAGTTTTCCTCTAAAATGTCCATATTAATATGTGAATAGAATACATTCCTTCCTTCCTAAATATGAATCTGCCGTGTTCCAGGCACAAGGAGGAGCTCCTGAGCCCTGGTCTTGAAAGGGGTGACAGTCCAGTCAGGGGAGTTCTCAGTACCATAAACTACAAACAAGAATGAACAGCATGAAGGCATCCAGGAGGAATCCCCTACAGACAGTGTGGAAGGTACTAGGTGAGCAGGTGGAGCCATTAATGCTGAAGTAAGATTTTACTTATATAAAACATTCTCTTTAGTTCAAGTAACTCAATGTGTAATCACAGCCTCTTTCCTGCTAATTCAGAAATTAGGGGGAAGGGGGAGGCAGGTTTTGCATTGGCAAAATCAAACTGCAGGGCAGCTTTTGGCTTCCAAACTAGCAATACCGAAAATCTTACCAACCCTCTGTTTAAACCATTGTTTAGAACTCATTCACCCCCAATAAGAGCCACAGCAATGAGAATCTTTAACAGTGGGACGGAAGCTGGCACAAGGCTGCAGACTCAGTAGCTGACATGAAGGATGGGTGCAGGAGGCAAGATGAGCCTAAGCATAACCCTCGCTGAAGCCCTTTAAAGCCCGTAGGCAACAGAGGTCTTAGAATCTTAGAAAAAATAGAACTCATGGAGTAATTCACAGTTTGGTTCTTTGAAGATGCCAAAGCCACACAAGATTAAAAAAAAAAAAAAAAAAAGCCTATGAAACACGAGGGATGAGATGAGGTGTATAACTATACATGATAAAGATAAATTAAGATATTGTGTGTAACAGTTTTGATTCTTGTGTCCCAGTTTAATGCCACTTTCCCAGGGAACCCCTGGTTTCTGACTAGTATAAAGGAAAATGAGTTACTGTGTGCTTTCATAGAACCTTGTCTCTCTCCTTAGAATGCTTTCAAGGCTGCAATTTTACATTTATTGTATGATTAATTATTGTTCTCTCCTTCCACTGAAATGCAAGTCCCAAGAGGAAAGAGACCTTTCCTGTTTTTTTTTTTTTTTTTAACTATTATTTTTCAGCAACTGGTATAGTCCCTAGCACATCAAATTGTTAAATGAATGAAAGCATTGATGCTGGTGGTAGCATTATGGATGATTTTAATTTCTCTATGTCTTTATTATCTGAAAATTACAAGTTTTCATTTCCATTATAATGTGTGCGAAGGGGCTATTTTTATAATGAAGGAAAAAGAAAACTTGTCATAAGCAAACTTTAGAACTGCTTCTGTCTGTCCTTCTGTTTGGTGAACCACTGCCCTAGTTTGGGGTCTTTTCCTGAACTGGGGTGAGCCTCTTGAGCCTGAAAGATTCAAGTGTGCTTGCATTTCAGAATGGGAACCAGTAGTCACCTGGCTGCCAGGGATTCTGCTAGCACCTAAGTGGACTGTGAGGTGGCTGAAGGTAATCGAAGCATTCTTACTTTCCAACACTAGGCTCGAATATATATATATAAAAAAAATTATTTAGAGATGATTTTAAAAACATGGTAAAAAATCTATGGAAACATCTGCAGTTCATGAAGAGTGATGTTCACAGCATGTGGAGACAAAAACCTTTCAGGCATATTACAGGAAACAAGTTTTCTTTAAATAACTGCTAGGTGGTGTCTGTAAAATCTGAGACGGTTGCTGAGTTAAGAAAAGAATCAGGATAGGTTAGAAAAGACTACATGGGAACCTAAATCATAGTAGCAAAATTCAAATATTCATTGAAGGCTGTAAAAACAGTTAATCACAAAAAGTGGAACTGATGATCTAGAAGCTGTCTTTGGAAACCACCTCTAGAATGCAGATAGGTGAAAATGATGAACAGGAAGACCCCAAGGTGCACATGAAGAGTGTATACCATATTTTATGTAAAATGTCACAAAGGGATTACAGCCACTTTTTTCGTTAAAACTTTTAAATTTTTGAGATTAAAACAAGTCTTGGGACTAAAAAACTCCCCATCAAGTCATCTTAAAGGAAATAAAAATTATCCTCAGTCTTTTCTGCACCACTGAATTCCAAAAGACAAAGGAACACAGGAGTTAAATACATAAACCTTTAAGTGATAGGAATTGTAACCCACAAATTCATTACCCAGCTATGGCATCCTTTGTAGGTGAGAGTAAGAAAGTCTCAGGAGATGTCCTGGGAGAGCTGTGAAGGGCTTAAAATGATCAAATCACAAAAAGGTAGTTCAAAACCTTAAGACTGGGGAGGTCACGATACAAAATTCTGCAGCAGGCATATATTGATGCCCATCATCTGTTGATGTCATCAGTCAAAGACCACCAGGACACAACTAGTCAAAATTATTTGATAATTATTGAGGCTTGCTTACTGTAGCAACAGACCACAAACCATGGAGGTGCTTCTTAGTAAGAAGGTGTAAGGAGGGGTTTGTTAAAGAATTTGAGCACACATAGCTAATTTTGAGGAGGGCTCATGTGAGTGGGGGTTTCTTCTGCATTGGATGCTGTCAGAGTGGGAGTAATTCTGCAATTGGGTATCAGCTTTTATCTAGGAGGTAGGAGAAACGGAATGAAGTAAGGTAGAAGCAGTTGCTCATGTTAGCCACAAGAGGGGGTTGCTTAGTCATTTTTATGGTTTGCACAGTGACTTTTGGTCTATTTCACTTCTTCAAAATCACGGTGACCTCCTCTGATGTCGATGATTTAGGAATTGTTAATGTTCAGTAAGAGAATACCATGACCTAGCTGCGAATAACAGGCTCACGTTGAAAGCATTTACATATGCAGCAATAAATTAATAGTGTAAAACAAAATAATGAAATGTCATTAAATTATACCTCAAATATGGGGACATGAAGGAGGGGAAGAACAAAGATTAAGTTTAGATTTTTCTCTTAAAAAGACTCAAACTGCAAAGCTAATGATAAGCTGTTTACAAAAGACATGTCTAAAACTATAGATTGGAAGAAAAAATACACAGATGTATCAAGGAAGTAAAGATAACTACCATGGTTTCGGTGTTTACATATGTCAGGCAGTTTTCACACAATTGTTCATTTTTATAATTATATAAGGTAGGCATTATTAATGACAGCCTATAAATAAGAATACTGAAGTTCAGAGATTAATAAAAACCAACAAGTCAATTATAGAGCCATGATTTAAATCTTGATTTAAGCCTGACTGGAAGGCATGTTCACTACACCACATTGCCTCTCCAGAAATCAAGGGTAACAATGTTAATACTGGACTAAATTTAAGGCAAGCAAACAAACAAAAAACCTTGACGATTATATAGAGAACCATTTCATATTGATAAGAGGTACAATCGTGAGCAAAAAAATGAAACAAGTACCAAATAGCATCAAAATGCATAATGAAAATTAGAAATAAAAAATTAAAGGACATAATTATTAAGGAATTCTCACGGCACCGCCTTATAGATTAAGGAAACAAACAAAAAGTCAGAAGACTTGAGTAACAACAATAAAGTAGAAAGAATGAACATAAATGCAGAGAGAACACAGTTATAAGTTTCCTTCAAGAATTTGATAATGAGATAATACTACTCTTGGAGAGTTATGTTACAAAGGCAACTCAGTGGATCAGACCATAGATATGGACTTATCTTTCAGCTTTGGAACGTCTTAAACAGATTAATTTTCCCTTTCTGTACGACAAATATTGGAATTATTTGGTTAGAGCATATAAAATAGCTAGGTGAAATATTTTAATCTTTAATATTTACTTAAGTGGAACTATAAATAAGCAAAAATAAAAAATAAAAATAAAATAAAAAACGACCAGACAAGTTTAAAGTTAACCAAAATATAACTTAAAAATGAAACATATAATTAAAACTAAATATTGGTATTTAGATTAAACAAATTAGATACAACTAAAAAAAAGAATGAGTGACGCAAATATATAATATATATATATACACAGGACGTGGTTCCATAGTGTAGTGGTTTAGCACGTCTGTTTTACATGCAGAAAGTTCTGGGTTCATGCCCCAGTGGAGCCATAGTTCATGGTCTATGGCCATGCCACCCTGAACAAGCCTGATGTCTGATCTCGGAAGCTAAGCAGGGTCGGGCCTGGTTAGTACTTGGATGGGAGACCACCTAGGAAGACCAGGTGCTGTGGGTATAAATAATATTAAATAAAATAACAATTACATATACAAGTACATAATGTATAAATATGTAACTACACAAATATATAATATATATGTGTATTATATGTAATGTGAAGTGGAATCAGAGTGTATAGCCTTAAATATTTTTATTACCAACATATTCAAAATAAATTAATTAAAAATTTTAAAAGCCTAGAAAGGAAACAAAACAACTGTCTTCAGGAAGTGCACCTATAAATCCACAATGATATAAATAAATGATGGAATGAATAAAGGGTTGGGTTGGGGGCGAGGAGAAGAGATAAATCTCCCTTGCAGAAGCATTCCAAGTAATGTATGTAGATATTCATCCTCAAGGAGGTGGAGCCTAACTCCACTCCTTAAATGTGGGCTGAGCATGGTGACTTCTTTTCAAAGAGTACAGTATGGAAAAGGGGTGAAAAACAATAATTTTACAGTGGAGAAACCTGAAAAATGTTACTTCAGCCAGGTGATCAAGGTTAACATCAACAGCGATTAGGTCACGTTGATTATGTATACCACTGGTGTGATGTAGTGAAAACAGCACTCTACGTCTGTGGTCTTCCTCTCAAAAACTCTTAACACCAGTCTAATGAGAAAAACATCAGACAAATTCCATTACAGGGCCGTCCTACAAAATATTTGAGTAATATTAATCAAAACCGTCAAATATTTGAGTAATATTAATCAAAAAGAAGGAAAGTCTGAGAAACTCATTGCCAAAATGAACATAAGAGGGTATGAATGGGAGCCTGCAACAGAAAGACATTAGGTAAAAACTAAAGAAATATGAATAAACTATGGACTTTAGGAAATAAAATGTATCAGTACTGGTTCATTAATTGTGGCAAATGTAATACACTAATGTAAAACATTAATAATAGAAAAACTAGATGTAGAGTACATGAGAATTCCCAATTTTTCCGTGAACCTAAGACTCCTAAAAAATATTTTACGTAGTTATTCTTTAGATTTTTATTATGTAATATTTGATACAAGCAAAAGAATATATGTAATTAATATCCAGAATAAGAATAACAATAAAACCCCATAAATCCATTCTTCTAGTAACGGATTAGAACATTACTAACAAATACTGAAGTCACCCTAATCCTATCAGTCTGCCTTTCCCCATCCTTGACATGATACTTAATTTTGAGGTTTATATTTCCTTCCTTAAAACACTTTTTTTTCTACATATGTTTGTGAAGAATGAGTATATGTGCTTGGTATAAAAACCCAATTCCACTTTTTCTATTAATATGTTTTTGGAAAATCTCTCACATATATGAATGAAAAAGTTCCAAGTACCATACAAACAATTTTTTTCCTGAACATTTTGAGATTATGTTGCCACATGATGCCCCATCGTTTCTGAATATCCTGCATATCTAATTCCACAGTGCCTTGATCAATATTTGTGACTGGATGCTTGGGGAGGATCAGACCTTAGAATCAATTAAAATGGCCAAGGACAATCAGAGAAATTATGATACCTTACCGATTTGTAGAAATTCTTACATCTTGTATGTTATATATCATACATATTTTTGGTTCGTATCTTCATCTCCATGGCACATCTGGGACGATAGTCACGGTCTCTGCAGCCCTGGTTTCAGGATAGAGAGGAGGGTTAGCGAGAAGGCATCAAAGATAAAGAGAAACAGGTGAGCAACGGAAAAATAGAGTCTGTCTTCAGCCACCGCTGTGGGTGACGGCAATAATGCATTGAGGAAGAAGCACAAAAGGATTAAAATTTACCCCTTACTAACTATGAAGTTTTGGATAAATTAACCTCTCTACGGCTCGATTTCTGCTACAAAAATAGGGGCGGTTTTGTCGTTTACTTTATATAGGATCGTGTGGAATAAATGAGTAAATTCATGTGAGGGACTTGCTTCAGGGCCTGGCACTTAACCAATGTTTAAGCAATGTACCCTTTACAGTGAACCTGATGATATATACACAGAAGCCTTAGACAGTCTTGAAAGGCCATGAACACATAAGCTGATGTTTAACATATTATTATCTATTTCTTATAATGTACTGCAACTCTGTGAAATACTTGAGAAGTCTCTTCATTCAGTTTGGAGACCAGTATACTCTCTGAGAGTGTCAGGTCACCTCCCACTTTCACTGATTGGCAAATGAGGACTTGGGGAGGAAACTAACTCAGGAGTAGAATAAAAGCAGTGGGGATAACCTACCTGAACAATCGTCAAGGGAAAGATCCAGAGTTTTCTTACTATGGCTGGAACAAAGACACTTTTGATGCTAGAAAACTTCATAGATGGGAAATTTTTACCTTGTAACTCATTTATCGATTCTTATGATCCATCCACAGGAGAGGTGTACTGCAGAGTGCCGAATAGTGGAAAAGATGAGGTAAGTATTCTCACTCAGAGAAGACTGAAGTGTGCTTAGTATGTTGGTAAATTAAGAGTAACTTAATTTTCTACAGGTAAAGGGAGTTGGGAAAAGGTGTAGAACTGCTAAACATTAGCAGAAGGTAGAAGGTTTACCTTGTAACTGGACATGTATGGTACATGGAACAAATTTCAGGTTATTATACATAGAAGCAAATCCTTAATCTAGGCAACCTAACACATAGCCACAATTCTCAGACATTCCTTAATAGATGTCTAGTAAAAAGTATTATTCGTAAAAATTATCAGTGTTAAGTACCCCCTCTTTATCAAGTGTTGCCTAAACTTGCCTCTATATCCATCGATTTATTTTGGATTATCCTCTAAGAATTCCTAATTTCTTCAAAGTAGCTAGTAAAGTAAAGCTGACAATTTCAATGGCGAAATTCAAAATCAAATTCCCATATATTTTTGGAGTTAGATTTAACAGCATCCTTTTTCTTATTCAAGTGCTTAATGTCACACACATTAAACATTTTTTTAGTGGTATAAAGTTAATTTTATTTGAATAATTTTGTGATCTATTTGATTAGTTATCAGTGATTGAATGGAGAATGTAAAATGTCTAGGATAATAAATGTGGCTGATGTATGTGTACTCATATAATACCTAATGGATTTTATTTTTTAAGGTACAAAGAACTAGATTATTTAAAAGATAATTGTGGCCTTCGTATATAAGTAAATATAATATACAAGTATTTTTTGGAAGAACTAAGCTATTATTTTTCTGTTGTTAATAATATTTTAAATCTGTCCACATTAAAAAACCTTACCTTGTGGATTAAAGTTTATCAATATTGGCTAATTTGTTAGTTAAACTGTAACCCACAAATTGTTTACTTCAAATGACCTAAAATAGATGTGGGAAATCCAACATTGTATTTTTCAGTCCTTATCTCAGAATGTTTTCCAAAGTGGTTAAAATATAAAATATGCCAAATTCAGTTGAAATATTTTCTGCAGCTAATGGCTCATGCATTTTTGAGTTATGGATGCTCTCGCTAGCAAAGGATTAGATATTTTGGATTTCCTAGTAATCTAGCTTGCAAATATTCTATCTGATCCTATAAATCCTATTCTTTTCTAGCTTGAATAATATGGTCATCATACAAACTACATGCCCAATTTCTCAAAAGATCACTCACAGAAAGTGCTATATACTTTGTATTCAGTAAGCCCTTTAATATGAATTGTTCCAAACATGAGTCATAGCCTACGAACTAGACTCTACTATTATCCTTATTTTACAGAGGACAGGATGCTAACAGGCTTATCTTTGATGCTTAGATCAATAGTGTCTCTCTCTCTCTCCCTCTCCCTCCCTCTCTCTCTCTCTCTCTCTCTCTCTTTATTTTATATTTTCAAAAATTTTAATTCAGCCACTTACACACACACACACACACACACACATCTGTGACATCTGTGGTAGCATTTGCCTTATGGCATTGCAGTTAGAAGCATAGCCTGGCTGCAAAGACCTGGCTCTACCACTTAGTATCTATGGTCTTGACTAAGTAGTCTCAGTCTCCTTATTTATATAATAGGAATAATAGTATCTACTTCATAGAGTTCTGAGGATTAAATAGATTGGTTTTTGTAAAACTCTTACTGTCTGGAATATAGTAAATGCTTTCTAAGTATTAGCTTTTGTGAATATTATTGTACATAGTAGATTAATATGTATTCTATACGAAATGGACATAAGACCTGTGACATAAAACAGTTTTAAAAATATGAATGGACCTGACTTTTCTGCTTATCAAAAAGAGTAGATTTTTACAATGACAGCTGTAAGAAGATGAGGTTTTTACTTTGACTGCTGTAGGAATAAACTCCTCTCTTGTTGGCTGGCAACAGGGCGTCTGCGAGGCTGCAGCTCATGATGGAGAACACTAAAGCCCACATGTCCTCCTCCTTCCTGTCTGCAGAACTCTATTAGGGATTCAGTTTTTGAAATGAAAACATCGTCTTTCCAGAAATTTATAATTAAGATGAGAATCATTTTATACCTTACTTCGACTCATCTGAAAATGACTTTGTCTACATAAAGGAAGCAGGATAGAAGTAGAGATCAAATTTTGGTGACAGGGCTAGGACAGGGCTTGGGTGGCTGAATTGTCAGGTCATGTGACCCAAGAAATAAGCTGTGGGTGTCTGAAGCCTGTGGAAAAGGATTCTGGGGCTGAGCCTCTGGGCCCCGTGGTGGAAAATGGCTGTAAGTGATTACAAATATTTGTCATGCATGTGAGAGGAGAGAGGATGGGACACAGTCTATCGATTTGCTTTCTCTTGAAAAGGCATTGCTTAGATATTGCCTAAGAAAGGAGAAAGGCAGCAGATGACCTGAGAATTCATTCTACCTGCATACATTGGCCTTGTCCATACCTTTCCATATATTATTGACGTGATTTAGCTCCAAAACCAGGTTCTGAAGCGATCTGTTCAACCACCCATACTCTTATCTCCAACAGAGACATCTTCCATTGAGCAGAGACAGGCACAGAGCAAAAACTGTTATGCCATAGCAGGCCAGCTTGTAATCTTAGGAGCCACAAAGATCTGGGTTTGAATCCAGATTCTGCCAATTATTATCTGTGTGACCTCTGGGAAATTGAGCTGTCAGGCTTCCATTTTTCATCTGCAAAATGGCCATAGCAATATTCTTGTTACAGGTATTTAAAGGGAGTTAAATAAAATAATTTGTGAAAAGCATTTAGCATTTTCTATTATATATAAAAATTAGTCAATAAATGACTAATATGACTGGTCATTCCAAGTAGGAATGACAGTCGGAGGATGTGTTTTCAAACAAAATTTTAGACTTTGTCAGATATGTCAGAGCTGGAGTTGAGAGGTTCTACAGATCTTGACTAAGTTTCCTCTCATAAGCTATTCCAAAAAATTCTATATTTTGAAATGATCAAAAACGTACATCTGTTAAAATTCAAATAGCTTCTTTCCAATGATTCGATTGCCGCATTCTAGATATCTCTGACGGAGCGTTTTTCTTTATATTCGTGGTGCCCCCTGCTTTGCAGGTCACGTCAACACCACTTTGTGGGTAACAGTACTGGGAAACTAGGCATAAAATAAATCGAAATTAGGCAGAAAAAAATTAGACGTGTATGGACCTGTGGATTCTGGATTCATCCGACCCCTCGGGAGCCACAGTCTTAAGGTGACCCTCTCTCCGGTTCGCTCCGGGAAGATAGAGGCGGCGGTGGAGGCCGCCCAAGCAGCCTTCCCGGGCCGGTCTTCCCGGAGCCCGCAGGAGCGCTCGCGCGTGCTGCCCCGGCTGGCGGACTTGCTGGAGCAGTGCCTGGAGGAGTTGGCCCAGGCCGAGTCTAAAGACCAGGGTGAGAGCCTTCTCTACCGGCCTTTTCCGTTTCAGCCTTCACAGCTCTCACCCTAGCAGAGCCGGGTGTTGAGCGCAGCTGTCTCTTAACCAAATGCTTTATGGAAAGTGCAATCCATTAATCAGATGCTGGCGATTCATCCTCTCCTTCCAGTTTGTCAGATGAACTCTTGCTTCTTAACTGTAATGGATGGAACGGGGCCCTTTCCTCATGTTACCCCTCCTGGAACCAGCAGGCCAACAGCCCCAACATGTGCTTCTCATGGCAGAGGCTGAGGCTTTTGCCTCATTCTGTCGCTAAAGTGACTCATCCCTGAACCGAAGTTCAGGAAGCAGGGAAATAAATATACTTTGTTTGGTGGAAAGAATTGCAAAGATGTATGTATGTCAAAGGGCATGGATCTGGGGAGAGAGAGAAAACTAGAGTTGATCCTGTGATCTTACACCAATTGTAGGTGGAGAATTCCAAAGCAAAGGTAATTTGAAGAGCAGTTGCACGGGCAAGTTATTTAGAAAGATTTCTGAGATGTTACTATTCCACTCCCAACACAGTTACCCAATTTTTAAACTCTCTCTCAGAGGTAAAGGTAAGGTAATAAATGTCTGTAAATCTTTGTAATAATATCTGTTAGGAAAAGCCAAGATCCTTTTAAAATTATACGTGTGTGGTAAACCAGTCTGAAGTTAGGAAGCAGCCTGACTCCAAGCTCTTAAGAAAATATTTCCTGCT
>NW_006438088.1:10944618-10948597 GCF_000325575.1 Pteropus alecto
TACTTTGGACTGCAGAATCTCCCTGCATCACTAAAGATAACTAATAATCCAGATAAGCTTAGGTGTCTCTTTTTGTTCAATCCAGGAGCTGGGATGTATATGGAGTATAATATGGGCGATCAAGTGCCACACAGCATCTTGTGCCAGGGGTCCCCATCAGTCGTTCTGCCACATGTCCATGTTAAAGACTCCACCATATGTTAGGGGATATTAATATATATCACGTGTTTATCAAAGTGGTTTTTTGTGATGTCCAAATACCGCTGTCTTAACACCCACCATTCCAACCTCTTTGTAGCATGTATAAAGCTTGTGATTTTGAATTGAAAGAGCTGGCAAATTCATGATACCTATGAATTGTTCAGTCAATAAAGCAAAGATTCTATGACTCAAATTTAACCCTCCTACCTCATCATATAACCTCATATCTAATTATTTCATGGTTTTATCAAACCATAATCAATACTGTATGTTCAAATAACGACCATCCCAGACTGGAAGGAACAGAGGTTACTTCAGCGTGAGTTGGGGTACATGTGTGATAAAGTGTCTCCACTGTCTATGGAGAAATACACTGACAGTGCTTGCTGTTGTTGACTTCTTATGGGGAAAACCATAACACTGGCATGAGGAAAAGAAAGGAGCCGATTTCTTCTACTTTGATTGAAATATAATTAGCCTTAAAAACTGATTTCTGGTTTATTTTCTTTGTGTGCAGTCCCCTACTCATTCCTAGAACATTGTTCTTGGGAAATCACAGGGAAAGAATGATGCTGAGAGTAAATTCACAAACCAGGCTATTTTTCCCCTTGTAATTAAAAAAAAAAAGTTCATTTCCAGGGAGTGTTATGGTTAAGAGCATAGATTTTGGATACGTATGAGGCAGTACTATAACCTTTGTGTCTTTAGTATTCTTACCTGAAAAATTGGGAGAATAGTTTGATTATGTGTCTATATATTTTTATATCAAATAAATTAATAAGTATGGGATAGTAAGAACAGGCCCAGGTATATGGTAAATAACCCTTGACTGAATTATCTACTTCCCTCATTCATTTCTTTGCTTCCTGCCCTTTGAGGATATGTGAATATCTGCAATGACTCAAAAAGTCCACTAGATGTCACTGTTTCCTCTTAGGAAAAAAGATCCATATTTTACTAATTACATTTTATGACAGAATATAAGTTAAAAGAAAAAGAAAATGGGACATTTCACCACTTTGATTATTTGAACGCTTTGGAAATGGTATTTTCAAGGCCTTATGAAAAGCTCAAACATCCTCCTAAGAAGTATGCTAATACATTATTCTGCAAAAATGTTGTTATCCCCTAAAGAAATGTAATAATATAAAATATGTTTATTTTTATAGCATAGACTGGAGGGCAGATTGTAAAATAAGGTTAATCCATTTACTTATTCATAAAGTAATTTTTAAAAATTTGTTTTATGGTTGGAAGCCTGGACAGTTTGAGACTATTACATGAAGACCCATTCTAGATGTTGGTTTTATTACTTACCTAGCAAACCTATCTGGTTAGGATACAACTGAGAACCTAGAGCTAATTTTTTAATGCAATAATACTCTAGATTTTGCAGTCTCAGAACCTATTTTCTCTTATTTTACAAATAATTGTAAAAAGCTAGAGATTTTATGTCTCAATCTACAACATATCAGAAACAGAGATGGAGAAACTTTGAAGAAATAGTAGCTGGCAGTTTAATGATGAGGAGAGAGAAGTTTAAACAAATGTAAGAAGCAGTCCATAAATCTCAGAAGTCATCACATTCTGAAACTGTTTAGTGACATATGACAGGCTTTAAGCCTGGGAACTCATACTGCTGTTGTTATAAATATTTTGTAAACTATCAGGAAAATGAGTAAACTGTATGGATTATAGTTTCAAAAGGCAGCGATGTCTGTAATACATTTTAGAATGATTTCCCTGCAATTGGCTACAAGTCAGCAAAGTTTAGGATTTTGGAGCTTAAGTTTCATGCAGCATAAAGGAGTTCTACCTTAATAAATCCCATTGGGCAGACCTGCTTTGAGGGGCATGTCGTTGGTGGCAATGCTTCTGCTCTCCTCTGTTAGCTGGTCTGATCCGTCCCTGGAATTTGCCACTCTACTTGCTGACCTGGAAGACTGTGCCCGCGATTGCTGCTGGCAACGCTGTGGTAGCCAAGCCCAGCGAGCTGACTTCAGTGACTGCATGGATGGTGTGCAAACTCCTGGAGAAAGCAGGTAATTAGGTGTTAGAGTTTGAAAGAGGCACAGGAGTGGCTTTGGGGGCATATGTTTTGTAGGCTTCAGCTCTCTTAGGGTCACTGACATCTGAAAAGTTATTTTGGATAGAAATCTGCTCAGCAGCAAAGTAGATTCCAGTGCTGTCTTTGGTTTTTGTTTCCCTGATTTTTTTCTGAGAAATGCCCTTCATCCATGGGGTTCGCTCACACGGCTTCCTCTCTTGAACCCAGGATGGTGCTGCTGCTGCACAGTTCCTCCCTGCAGGGGTCGGCTGGCAGTACTGCAGGAAGAGGGCATGCAAGAGGAGTATAATGGCAGGCTTAAGAGCCTGAACAAATCAGGCTCCAGCCTGCTCCAGAGAGTGTCCTCAATAGTCAATTTAAATCTTAACGTTTGAATCACAAGTTAACCTTGATGAAAGTAAGACTATTGCTAAGCAGTTCTCTGGTTTGCGGAACTATAGAATACCTGATAAACAGAGTCTGTTTTCGAGAGAATCGAGATGCTACATCCTTCAGTTTTCCCTGCATTTGGAACTCTTACTTGGATGCAGGTATAATGTAGCTTCATGTCCTCTCTTTGCTAGTATTGTAATGGCCACGTTTAGGGTACATGCGTGGTTTAGTTCTAGGGTGTTCCTGATGCTGCATGAGAGTTGGGAAATAACAGGCAGGAGTCCATAGCTTGTCCTCAATGGGAAAGCCCCTTGCTGTTAAGTCCCTCAACTTGTGTCTTTGCACAGCCTGGTTAGGAATGGTGGGTGGGTGGCAGGAAAGAGGCTGTCTTTCTGTCTCTGCCAGTCTCCACCGTGCCTGCTTCCTTCAAGCCCACAGAGAAGGTACTGCCGGGCTCACCCATATCCACTGAGTGGGTAGTTGTAAAGAGCCCATCTCTCTCTCCTGATACCTTTCCTCTCAAAACAAAAACATTCATATTGGCTTCCAGGAAAGTTGAGTCAGTTCTTTACTCCAGAATGACAGGTTAAACCATGCCTGTTAGCAAAAAGCACCAGGCCTTAAGATTCCTGTTTAGCCACTCATTACCCCGTGTGCTAAGAGGAACGAGACCTCCTCTAGGTCTTTGGTATGATGTCTATGGATGCGCTAGGCCTCAAGAGGGTGTATGGTATGAACATGCCTACCTCTTCCATGTCCCGGAGTGTGTTACCCTTCCCTTACACAAGGGATCACGATCTGATCACATTCTTTACAAAACTGAGTCTCTAGTGTCTGCAAAGGTCCAAAGCATTTCTTTCCTGCCTTTTAACTGCAGTTTCTCTTGAGTGAGATAGAAATGGAGCCTAACTCCTGCTTTGACCTGTGTTGGGGAGGATGCCATGAAGGTGGGGGCGGGTGGGGGGAGGGTGTTGCTGCAGAGTCATGTTCCAGAGAATACTCTCTCCTAAAATGAACCGCATCTTGATCTACGATGATTTCTCTCTCCTAATCACTCTCCCTGATCTTATACCCCAGTATTTGGTCTGCATGAAAGCTTTATGTCTCTATTTATTTGCACAGCATTGATCTTTCTGTGAATGACTAAGCTTATGACATCAAGGCAGTCCTTCACTTTTTCCCTCCCAAGCCTAGCATTGCCAAACTTTCCTCCTCCGACAAACATTGAGAGTACAATGCTTAACTTGCAGCTTCTAAGCCCCCAGATTCTCTACCACTTGACTCACATCTACATAATCTTGCTTTAGAGCACTGCGAGAGAAACTTAACAGTGTAGGG
>NW_006438088.1:10948610-10957331 GCF_000325575.1 Pteropus alecto
AGGGAAAAAAGAGCTAAAGTCACCTGCTAATGCATTCAGGATATTTAAGAAGCTAGCTCCTCTAGTCCTGAGTGTTGAGATGGATGACCTTCCTTTAGAGTAAAATCATTTAAAAAATTATGCGACGAATACCTCTTTAAGAGTTGTGGAATATTCAATTTTTTCTTTGGGGCACCAAATGTTTGCCCTCATTCCTAGAGCCTCCACTGATGGGTTTTCTGGCCCTTCCTATTAGTTTTTGTTCTGCTCTATTTAAGCTTAAACTTCTTGTCACCCTGCCACATCCTAGCATTGGATGGGACCTCGTTCTCTCCATTATCTGTTAGCACCTACCCTGAATTTTACCAAATTGTTATTGGCTGATTAAACTACCTTCCTTATCTTAAAACTAGAATTTCTTAAGAGTAGAGATCAGATGTCTCTAAACAATTTCCATTAATGCCTTGATCAAATGGCAAAATGATACTGAAGAATAATGGCCAGTAGATAGCTCTTAATGCATTAACATCGGAGCTCAAGGAAATGCAATCAAAAAGTTATGCTGGTGTGTAGAAGGCCATCAGCCCTCTGAAACAAGCTCATTTTCCCGTGATGATAAATATGTGATGTTTCTATGTTTTCTCTCACCCTCTGTTAAAAATGCTACCGTAAACATTCCAAGTGATTCGGTTCATTTTTTGCCTTTGAGATTTATAAAGCCCAAGAGTCTCCTGGCCTCCAACCCCCTATCCGAACATCAGATAAATATTCACATACCCAGTATTTGATGGAGATGCAGGGTCCCATTCTGCCAATGGTGAGAAACTTGTCCTTGCTTTCCTCCCATCAATCACAGGGAGAGCTGCACCCCCAAGCATCTTCTTTGCCGCAACTCAGGACCCAACCTCTTTCCCATGGTGCCTGGTTCTTGGCCTGCCCTCATCTGGTAGTGACTTATGACCCAGAACTGACCTAAACTGGATTTCAACAAGTATGCACACTGAGTGTGGAGGGAGAGGTCATGAGAAGTGAGGCTCTGCCAGATACCATCATGATTCACTGAATCTTCCCACTCACCTTCTTGAGACCTCACTCGAATGGACCTTGATTGTCCCTCAGGGTGACTGGGCTAAGGCTTTGTGGGAAGGTGTTTTGGATGATAATTGATCATCAATACAATATTATTATTTATACTTTAAAAGCATAGTTTTGAAGAGATGGTTTTCATCCAAGAGAGTATGTTTCTATTGAGAGAACATCTAACTTGAAGCAAGGGAAAGGTACTAGGAGCAGGAAATTAGTTCAAAAACTTTATACACTGGAGGATTTCTGCCTCTACAAAATTCAAGCCTGAAGAAATAGAGGGAATAAACTCAACCACCTCCAGGCAAACCATATGAACCTCCTGGACACAACACACTGCACACAGGTTGTCTTTCTGAACACTTAAAGCTTCCTGAAGTCAAGCACCATTTGTAATATGGATAAGGTACACTAAACATTCATTCATTCATTCGCTTACTTAATAAATGTTTCTTGACCTTCTACATCCAGTTTTGCCTTTACTGGTTGTCATGTAACCTTACTTTGCCTCAATTTTCTCTTTGGTAAAGTGAGGATAGTAATACTACCTACCTAATAGAGTTGATGGGAGGTCTAAAAAGTGTGAATCGCTCACAGCAATGACTGACCTACAATAAGCACCCAATAAATGTGAGTGCACATTTACTGGCATTAATTCTCTATGGCAAACTAGGCTGTGTGCCGCAGATACAATGGAGAGCAAAATATTATTTCTTCCCCCAGCTAGTATACCTTCTAGTGCCAGGTAAGTAATAAACAGGTAAATCCATGGAACATGTAAATAAACATATGCAGACCTAGGTTAAGAGGGTCTTGTGATAGAAAAGAGTGGGGCATCTGTTTTTGGTTCTTGGCCTTTTAAGTCAGACCTGGAGTGTAATGGCGCTTCTATATCATGAGGCACAGGACCTTCAACGTAAAACTTACCTTTCCGAGGAAACCCTCCTTCACTCTTCCGGGCCAAGACAGTCCATCTCTTCTCTGGATGATGCATGATTTAGTCTCCCCTCTCCATAACATTTTCACACTCAGTGGTGACTCCTGGATGCCAACTTGGAGTGGGGCTCTCCTCCCTCAGAGGGCTTGGAAGGTATCTCTGCATCCTCAGCCCCTGAGGCCTAGTCAGTTTTAGGGAATGAATTATGTAGAATGTTCTGAGGCAAAGCGCCTGGAGAAATCCCACCTACGGTGTACTCTAGACCGAGGTGATGCTATAGTCTTTGCTTTGCTGTTAAACCAGAGACAGCCATAAGAGTTTCCTCCCTCCCCCATTCAAGTAATTGGACTTTCAAGGAGAATCTCCATGTAACCTGAAGTCCTCAACACACTGAGAAGAATTACTTTAACTGATACTGTTTCCCATCCAGGTGTTCCACCAGGTATGGTAAATATTGTGTTCGGAACAGGGCCCAGGGTAGGCGAGGCCCTGGTGTCCCACCCAGACGTGCTCCTCATCTCCTTCGCTGGGAGCCAGCCCACAGCCTAGCAGGTCATCCAGCTCAGCGCTCTCCACTGCAAGAAGCTCTCCCTGGAGCTGGGGGGCAAGAATCCCGCCATCGTCTTTGAGGATGCCAACCTGGAGGAGTGTGTTCCAACCACTGTCAAGTCCAGCTTTATCAATCAGGTATGTCCTCTGGGTTTTTTGTTTGTTTGTTTTTAATTCTGTGACCCTGTCACACTGGATCTGTTTCATCACAGTGCAAAGCTGGGAGTGAGTAGGTCAACTCAATGCTATTTCAGTGAAAGGAGAATCGTTATATCATGTTATTCCATTGACCATCGGTTCAATCTCAATGTCAATCTGTGGCCTTGTAGAGTCACAACTTCTGTTCAGCAAGCTCCTCTTTGTGAGTTACACAGTTTTTTTTTCAGGGACCACCCATGGGCAAAATGATTGATTTTTGCTTTTCCAAGCTTCTCCAGACTTATATTCACAGAGTTGCCCCCAGTTTCTTTTTGCTATCTAAATGTCCTATATCCAAAAAACCTTATTCTCTTCCCCAAAACATCACAAATGCATCCTCATACTTAGAAATAAATACCCGAGCCAGTCTAGAACTGGTTTCTTACCTTAGAGTGATGGATGAGCTTCAGAAAACTTTGCATCTCCTGAAACTGTGTGACAGTTCTTTTCCTGGGGCCCATACTTTTCATCAGAGTCTTCAAGGCATTCAGAACATGGGATAAGATATGTTAGACTGTAAGCTTCATGACGAGGGCCACTGTGCCTGCTTCTGGGCAGCGTTTTAACTTCAATGCCCAGGATTTATTTTTTTATTTTTATATATTTTTTAAAAGTCATATATGATGGCAACACTTTAAAGCTGCCATCATACATTGTTTTATTTTATTTTATTTTATTTATTTTTTTTTAAACCTACAGCACCTGGTCTTCCTAGGTGGTCTCCCATCCAAGTACTAACAAGGCCCAACCCTGCTTAGCTTCCAAGATCAGACGGGATTGAGCTTGTTCAGGGTGGCATGGCCGTAGACCAAAGGGTGTATTTTTTAAAAATAAATATTTTAGCAGAAAACAAAGATTTAATGAAAAGAGTTAAAGCTTCTGAAGACAGAAAGATGAGTGGAATGAGCTATATCTTTATTTACCTAACTCAAATAATTTATATGACCTTTGGAACTTTCATTTCTTTTAGTCATAAATTATGTAAATGGAAATAATAATGCCTTCCAAAATAATTTTTTGTCAATGTAGAATGAAAAACATTTTAAAATAATTATTTTTATGATCATTATAATTGTAATTATTTCTCTCACAGTAATTCCTAGAGAAAATGGCTTAGAAATATGTATATATTTATCCCTTATGGTAGGGGCTCAGAAGTGCAATGTGATCTATCTATGGGGTGTGCTTTCCAATCTTGTCATTGTCCCCTGTGTCATTCTTGGCAGGGTGAAATCTGCCTCTGCACCAGCAGGATCTTTGTCTAGAAGAGCATCTATAGTGAATTTTTAAAAAGGTTTGTAAAAGCTACCAGAATGTGGAAAGTTGGTGTTCCCTCCGACCCATCAGCCAGCATGGGAGCTCTGATAAGTTCAAGCTCATTTAGAGAAAGTAAGTGAATCTATGCAATGGAAGTTACAGAAAGACTTCTTATTTGGAGGGAAGCCCAGTGCAAGGCATAACTCACATCCATGGTTTAAAATATTGTTAATTGCTACCCTATTTTTGAAAAATTATGACATATGGAAAATTGTCTCCGAATATAGAGTCTAAAAATGTTGGATATGAATACATAAATGTAGTCCAGGTTAAAGCAACATCTACATGAAATGAATAAATTTGAGAAGTCAGCATAGGAGATAACCACCAGAAGGGTGAGAAAGACAAATTTCAAAACATAAAGGCCACGTAATAGAATGACGTAGATTAAAAGTGGCAAGAATTTCTGTAGGCAAATGTTCCCAGCAGAAAGGGTTCTGCCTCTGGCTTACTACAGGTGTCATTTCAAAAGTGCCAGCACAAACAATCCAAATTGCATGGTCCTCAGTTGGTGGCATGACTAGCAGTGGCCTCCATGGGAAAAGCCATTGATGATCTCTGGGTCTTTAAGGTCATTTTAATTTATTACCTGATATGGCTCTTCCCAAAATAAGTCATAGATTTTGGTACTAGAAGAATCTTGTTTTCAGCTGCAGTGACTAATGCCCACTGAGAAATATGCCTCCATCAGTCAGTCGAAAAGGGGCAGACCCTTTACTTAAGTTTGTAGAAATCTCTGACACTGTACAGATTCATCAGACTTACCACGTTTTAATTATATTATATTTAATTGTATTATATTGCCACCATCTTCATCAACAGCAACAACAGCCTCTGACGTTCAGAAGGCTTACTGCATACCAGGCATTATGCTAAATATTTTATGTATCTTATTTAATCCTATGAATACGTAGCAGTATTAATCCTATTTTTCAGACGAGGAAACTGAGGCACAGAATATGTAAAATCTCTTCAGCTAATGAGTAATTTGAACAGTTGGGCTCCCCAGCCCACTCTTCTGTCTGCTCTGATTTTAGGTACAAAACTACTAGATACTATTCTTTGCTCTCTCCTCTTAAAAAAAAAAAAAGTTTTATAATAACAATTCATTTTATAACATATTACCAATCACAAGGTTTTTTTCATATTTTACTGAAAATCTCAGTTCCTGAGCTATTATTGGAGATATTCTATCATCCAGTGATATTTTCTCTAGAAAATAAATTCAGTTTGAGTCATCTTACGCATTGCATATTTTGATAAGTTCACAATTTGAAAACTGACACTTCCCTTCATATTTGATTATCCCAAGAGCTTCTAAGAGATAATCATGTAATTCCAGTTAAATGCAATAATCCTAAGCCAGAGCATGAGCATGCCTTGCACTGCTGGAATCACTGACAGGTCTCGAAACTGCCTCCAGAAGAAGCCTCTGGAGACCTTTGTCTCAGCTTCCTTTATTCACACAGGATGCGACCTTTGGCATCTTTTAGTTAATGTGGACGAGTTGTTTCAAAAGGAGCAAGAGGCTAAGGTGAAAGAGAAGTCCAGACCTATTTCAGTCTCTACCCACAAACTCGACTAGGGTTTTTCTGGGAAAGCTTGAGATCATTGTCCCTGCTAGGGGAGGAGGTGTAGCAGAGGGGAGTATAAAGCTGTACCAAATGTTCTATTTTTAAAAAGTCTTCGACTTCATGGCTTACTAAGTGTTCTACAAATTGAAGCAAACAATAATAAAATAACATTACCTCTTTTATTTTTACATGGCAAATGTATAGCTCTATATTGAATATAGTTCTACAGTGGAGTGCTAACTAATCTAATACTGGAGCAGAATGCTCAGATGATAAATGATAAGCAGGAATCCAAAATGTTGTTTCAAAATTTATCCCGCCTTTGACGTACTACTTGTCTGTTTTTCTATATTTCTGAGTTTAGGGATTATTTTTCTACTTCTTCTATTTTTCTATAACCTTCAGAGTTAGAACATGTATCATTGTGACTTCAACAACATTTCCATATAAATGTATGCATCATTATTATAATGAGTCATTTCTAAAACCATTATTAATAAATATCTGTCATTATCTCTGAGTCACTGTGTTAACATTACATAATTTATTTCTCTTCATAGTTAGTTATACTATATTACCTAAATATATTTTCAGAATATAATTAGTAATGAGATTAGAAGTTAGAAATTACTTGTTCTGGAAGCTCAGATATTTGAAAGGCATTGTGACCATTCAACTTACCACTTTCTACAGTAGACAGCCACCCCCCCAAGGGAGAAAATATTCTTTAGTGTATTTAACTATTGAATATGCCTGAATGTGAAATCTACTTTTCCTGTTTATTAGTTGTATGAAATGTTTACCTTTTCTGAGGCTCAATTTTACCATCAGCAAGTAGGGAATGATAACACGTGGCTAACAGAGTTTTAAGTGAGAATGTATGAACAGTAGCCCTCTAGGTGCCTGGTACTTACACATTGAATAAGTTACTCTCTCCTTTTCCATATGCCTGCTGAATGCCCAAGTGATGAGTAGAGCACTTTTGCCCCTCAGGCTTAGCAGCTGAGTGATAAGATAAGCGGCCTCAAATTTCTTGGCAATGACCTTATACATCTTTCCTAGATGACTTGAAAATATTGACTTCTCTGTTGCTTTGTGCGAAGCCCAGCAGTAAGATGTTGCTAATCATGGTTTTTACCCACCCAGGTTAGAAGTTACATCAAGAAAGCTAGTGCTGAAGGAGCCCAAATTCTGTGTGGTGAGGGAGTGGATAAGTTAAATCTTCTCCCAAGGAATCAGGCAGGCTACTTTATTCTTCCCACCATGATAACAGCTGTTAAGGACAAATCCTGTTGCATGAAGGAAGAGATATTTGGTCCAATGACGTGTGTCATCCCCTTCGATAGTGAAGAGGAAGTGATTAAAAGAGTCAACAGTGTTAAATATGGACTGGTAGCAACAGTGTGGTCAAGCAATATGGGGCGTGTCCACCGGGTGGCGAGGAAGTTGCAGTCGGGTTTGGTCTGGACCAACTGCTGGCTCTTCAGATAGCTGAATCTTCCTTTTGGAGGGATGAAGAGTTCTGGGGTAGGAAGAGAAGGAGCCAAGGACTCTTATGAATTCTTCACTGAAATCAAAACCATCAGCATTAAACACTGATCTGGACCAGTGGAGAAATGATGCCTGGCTGTAGACAACCAGTCGTCTAGCGTGATGAGTGGGAATACTGGCATAAATTGCAGCCAGGTCTTCATTTAGTGGAAAGTTATCTCTAGCTTATTCTCAGTAGTGAGTATTTTTACCCGCTGGTGAAGAGATGTTGTCTATTTTCAGGGTGAAGACAAAGAAGAGAATATTTCTGAATAGGAAAACACAAAAAAGAAGCCAGACAATTGTCAGGCTCCTCTTATGTTGCATCTGCATAAGATTTTTTTTTCATCATTTTAATCAAATTCTTGCAAATTCACTGATAATCAGATTAGTTTTTCATTTGTAAATGGATGGTTAAAAAATACACAGAGCCAAAGAGAAACAAATCACTAGAATTTTTTACCTTTGGGGAGCTTGTTAAGATGATCTACCTGTCCACCAGCCAGCAGCATTGCTACTTGGTAACTGACTATACTTTATTCCCCGAAGGGACCATAATGTCTATGATAAACACAACATGGAATTTTCCAGAGAAGGCATGTATGGCAGTTCTCACTAAATATATTTATATAAGAACAGAGAAAAATAACAAAGTTACTACTTTGGGAAGAAACTTAGAACAGGAAGAATTTGATCCATTTGTACTGTGGAGTCTAATCAATTTCAATTCTTAGTGTGTATATCTAATGAGACTTACAATACTAATTCTAAAGGAAGCAATAAATGTTAACCAATTTTAGTAATCAGTATGATATACATCTTCTTCTTGAATTGTCTTTTATTTCCCCTTATTCCCATCTTCTTAGGAGTATAGTCTTATACTAAGTGATAACGGTATTCCTAGTGATTTTTTTCTGGATTCTCTGGTGATCAGAGGAGAAAACAGGTTTATAACGATTAAGTTTCATGCTCAAGGTTACACAAAAGGTATGGGGCAGAGGTAGATTTGACTCTAAAAGTCATGATCTCTGACACTTCACACTTGCCTTGGATTGTGCTTCAGAAGCAGCCAAGTACCTAGGGTTCATGGACCACATCATGTTCGATCTCTCCTCCTTGTCTGCTCCTGCTTTGCTTCTCCCATCCTCTGTCCTGCTCCACTCTACTCAGCCATGCAACCCAGAGACTCCTCTAGGACAGCCCTTTCCTCATGTCTGAAATGGTCTGTTCGCATGTCTGACTCCCTGATGAGACAAAATATCACAAATGGCTAAGATAGGTGTTACACCCGTCCAAAGTCTCAATTCATCGCACAGTGCCTGGCTATGCACAGAAGGTGCTCAAAATGAGTTCTGGGAATAGAATCAGGTCTTCCTGGGGGCTCTGGGGGTATTTGTTGCATGGTATATGGTATATGCATGGTTGGGTAGGGAGGGGAAAAGATAATCTTTATAATTTTGCATAGGATTTTGGATATGTTGGCTCTTTTACAAATGTTGAAAAATATAAGCCCCTCTGAGGTCAAGTGATGGTGTCAAATCGTTCCTGCTTCCT
>NW_006438088.1:10957397-10957722 GCF_000325575.1 Pteropus alecto
CCATGGCCTTGATCAGTTAAGTCTAGGACCAGTTCTGAGTGGCAGCAGGAAGAATTTTTCAGCAGCCAGTCTTTCAGAATCTTCATCTTCATTCTTGTAATTGGTCTGGCCCAAGCTCATTCTTATTTTTCAGACCTAAGTTATATCTTGATTCCATATTCTGGCAACTGAGCCTCATTGCTCCCTGTGTCTGGATACTCATCTCCCAGCACACTTGTTTTCTGTCTAGGAGACTGTTCTCTCTGGGACTTGGAGCCAGCCCTGCTCTTGTCACTTCTCGTCCGAACTCTGGCTCCCGCCTTGTGGAAGGGCCTGCTTCCTGCTG
>NW_006438088.1:10957737-10982333 GCF_000325575.1 Pteropus alecto
CAGACATTCTGGATGCCATTTACTGACTCCTGTGTCTTTTTGGACATCTAGAAGCTCCGGGTGGGCTCACAAGGCAGTCCGACTAATGCATATTTGACCAAATGCTATTCTCCCTGACCCTAACACTATCCTGGTTCTCAGTTATCAAAACCAGTGGCGATAACGTCTTAGCACTCCAGTTGGAACTTTCTTCATTTTTTTCTAGTCCATCCATGTGGGTGAGTATAGTTCCAGTCCCACATCAGGTAAAAGTGCCAATTTGGCCTATCCCTACACCAGGACAGAGGCCCGCCAGAGTGGTTCCTCCATAACTGTGGGGCTGCGGGGCCCCTGCCATGCTGTGCTTAGAATTGAAATGAAGAAAAGTAGGGGGAACGGTCACAAGAGTTTCAATTATATTTGTAAAGTTTTATTTCTAAGCTGGATGATGGGCATTTGGGTGTTCACTGTTTCATAAGCAGGAAATATTTATATAGTATGTTTTTCTTTTAATTAAAAATATGAGTAATCAATCAAGGATCATCCAATATTTGATAAAAGAGAAGTACCAAAATGTGTGAAAGAGCAACTAAACATGCGAAAAGCAGATAAAGAAGACATTAAAAATTGATTTACAAATGAACACTCTATCCTCTCAAATCTCTCTTGTGTTCATACGTAAGAATAGGCTACTATGAAAAAAGAGCAAGCAAAGAATGTGAAAGAGGCCTTGAAAATGTGAAAATTGTTTTCACAAATAAATTTTAAAAATCAATAGAACTGCATCACTGATATGGATGAAAACTAAAATAGTGATCTGGAAGAAAAAGTTGAGAAAAAAGCTCAGCATGTAGAAGATTACAGAAAGGAAAAATATCAGAAAGAAGCTGAGATGGAGGATAGACCTAGAAAGCTATTAATATGTAACTAATCCAAGGGGATAGAACAAAGATGAATAATCAAATAAATAATAAAAGATAATTTCCCTAAGCTAAGAGATTTTCATATGGAAAATATGCACCATGTGCCAAGAACTATTCTGTTGAAATTTAAAAATTTCTAGCATAAAGCTTGCAGAGAGAATTAACAGGATACCTACCAAAAAAAAAAAAAGCATAAGATTGTCATCGCACTTTGCATTAATAATATTGGTGCTAGAAGACAATAGGGCAAGATTTAAAGTTCCAAGGAAAAATTATTTTGAACCTAAGTTTCATAGCCAGCAAACTGTTACTCAAGAATTAAGGCAAAGTAATATATCTAATGATTCAGAAATTTTCTTCTATTTACTCTTCCTGATACGACTTGGGAACATAATGCAGGAAAAGGAAAAATAAAATCAACAAACAGAAAAACTGCCTCAGGAATAAAATGAAAAGAAATTTCAAGTTGTTAGCTGTAAAACAAGTCTAGAAGGGAATTGGGCCAAATTAGGACAGAAAAGACAGGAGGTGGTGATTAAAGAACATTGATTTTTAAAAATATGTGTAATAATCTGGAAAATCTTATACATAAAAAGAAATGTGTATGTTTACTCTATTAGAATAAAGGAAGCAAAAAACTATTCAGAAGTCACGACAAGATGAAGCAAACTGAAATGTGACATGACTTGGCAAATTAGAAGGGTCATAAGTAGAGGAAGTCCATTTTTCCTTCATTTCTTGGGTGAATATTTTTGGTAACATAAAATCACATTTCTGCAATTAGTATTTATATCATCTTAATATTTTGAATGTGTTTTACCAGTTTTCAATTTTTAAAGTCAAGCTATAGACAAAGTACAGAAAACTAACTTAAAGTTATAGAACAGAGTGCAAGCCAGGATAATGATATTAATCAGCTGACAATTTGGGGAGGAAAGACTGGGGGTCAAAGCTACAGGCTGTGAACTACTTTCCTCATCTTAAAAAATAGGGAGCAGGTCTATAATGTCAGAAGCTGATGAATCAAGAAATAGGGATTTGTGCATGTTATTTAAAGTTATGCATGTAACCATTAGATATCTTAAAATTAGAGGTTTCAAAATGTCAATGTAACTCATAAGAATTGGAAGGTGAAATGCAGATGGGCTGCGAAGTAGGGAAGGTAAGTTCACATGCCTTCATGGTAGAAACTGACAAACACTACTAGAAGTTGATAAGGCCGGAAACAGGCACATATATAGGTTAGTTCTGTAGTACAGAAGAATTAAAACCAGAATTATTTAAAAATAGTTACTTCTGGGAAGTAGCACCAAGGATGAGGGAAGGGCATTTAGCATAACACAGAGACTTTTATTTGAATCATTCCATATATTTTTAAGTTTATTCTGTCAACATGTTATGAACAACCTTTTATAAATAATAATATCTGTATTTTAAAACCCTCCTAGTGATGTTTTCCAACATGTGGGAATGGGGAAGGATGTGCTCCATGTTATCTGAGGGTATTCTAGGTCTACAGCACTCTGGCCCCTGATTGCCTTGGGAGATTTGCAATCACCTGTTGTCTTAGGAGACCCAGCCTGCCTGATGGGAGAGAATCTGGGAAACCTGCCCCAGGTCTGGTCGTCAGGAAGAGGATGCCCTCCAGTGCCCTGAACGCTGCTGGTCTGCTTAGCAGGAGGTCTTAGAGAGGCTGATCCCAAGAGAATCCTCCTCCCACCATGCCTATTCTTCCCTTTCTGCCTGCACAGGGAGTGTGAGAGGCCGGCAGGTCCAGGATAATTTCATCCATATTGAATATTCCCCTACAGCTGAGACCTGACTTTTAAAAGAAAGCTCCAAAGTTGTGGTCCTTCTTAGCTTTAAATTTGCTTATCTCCTGGGAATTTCTAGTGTCCTTTTCTTGGAGGTACCTGCAGCTGCCCATGACCCCATTAATGATGGGTGAATCTACCCTCAGGATATCCCAGGGGCAAGTCTCTCACTTCAGGCTTTGCAGGTGAAGGCTTCAGGGTATAGTTTTAGGGAGACACTTGGTTCATGGGTGTCTATAGCAAGCCTTCTGGAATGTGTCCCAGTGTTCATCAGCCTAATAGTCCTGAGCATTTACATTGTCACTCTCTGAGGCCACATCTGTCAGCACCCCAGTCAATGCTGACTCACCCAGGGCCTGTGCAAACTATTGGCATCACTATCTCGAGACTTCTGCCAAACATATGATAGGCAGCTCTTCTGGGAAGAGTCGTATTTCCGAAAGCAGCTGGCCATTCATCAAGCTTCGGGAATTTGCCTAATCTTGTCTGTTGGCTGAAAATATGCCATCTCTGGGCTCTGATTATGCTTTCCCATCGCACACTGCATTGCATTCCTCATCCACATCCCTCAGTCCAATCTTATTTCAGGAGATATCATTATACTCCAACCTCATCTCAAAATTACCATTCCAGTGTGACTCAACAATTTCCAGCAAAGCACTGAAACCTGTCCCTGGATTATTAAGGGGCCGGTGGAGTCATTGAATCATAACAAGGCAGAGTTGCCATGGGTCTTGAGAGCACCCCGTGTAGATCTCTCCCCTGCTCCCAAATGGACAACTGAGGCACAAAGAGGTCAACTGGCTTGTCATAGATCTTTCAGCAAATAATGTCTCTAAGTGGGACTGTAGGTCCAGAAATATACAAGCATCACAGAGGTAGAGGTATTCTAAGGATAATGAACAATAATTGCAAATTCTGGAGTTTCCTCCTACAGAGAGTTAGCAGCTGGCCTCTGTCTCCACTGAGGAAAAAATATGGGGGAAAACAGATTCTTAATTACAGTTTGAGTTTAGATGAAAAATTAGAAGTACTTCATTTATTTATCAGTATCAGTGTTTTTTGTACGTCATCCTCTTTCCAGAAACCTCTCTTTTGTATATAGAATACACTCATAGAAGTGTTCTATTTTAATATTTTAAACTCAGAAATAGTAACTGGTGGAAGAGGGTGGACACCCCTTTTTCGGAGGATTCTAAGCATGGTGGTGCTCCTGTTGGGGCGGTTGGGCTGCTGGGGGTGGTGTGAGCAAAGTTGTCTCTGATTCTCTGTCGTTTCTGTGACAGCACGAGCTGTGGGGCCTCGACAGCACCAGCTGCCTGTGTGGGAGCAGACTCCTGCGCCCCCATAAAATGCTATCGCAGGAACATCTCATCATGGTGTCCACATATCAGATCTCAAGCTCTGCTGCTGAGAGATAAGCAGCGAGAGCGCCCGAATGTCTTAATAGGAGAAATCTGATTTTCATGCAACAGCCTTGAGAAATCATAGCATGTGAGAATCATCAAGATAAGTTAAAACTTGAGTATCAGCATATTTATCTCTCCTGGGCTATTTAAACTATTTCTTTAATGTTCCAGAGAGCAAAATATATGCTTCTGGAGTCCTTTCTGCATTCATTTTAGGTTATCATCAGGGAAATGCACTCTCCCGCTTCATAGTAATGTCACCAGAAAGCAGTTCTGAGGGGTTATTTATAACTCTATATGAGATCCAACTGCCGCTGGCCTGGACCTAGGCTGAGATAGTGGTCTGTCATCAGACTGAGTTCCCAGTAGATGCCATATAAAGTGCTTACTGAAGCATTTACTGTGAGCTGAGATGACTAAACTCTCTTCTTCTGCTCCTTCCTCCGATATCCTAAATAAAGGGAGAGAGTTCACATCTCCTGGACGGTATTTACAGATAACGTACTGCACCCTTTCCTCAGGATGTATTTAGTGCATCCTAATCTTGAGACTAACTCCGTGAACTTTAAGATTAGAAATAATTAGACAAGAAAATTCCTTCTCTTGATTTCTCATAACTGTCAAAAATGATAAGTAGTGGAAAAATTGCTTCAGGTCAGTCTCCTCACTCTCCCTGAACCTCTGCACTGTATTGTTTATAGAAAGAATATAACATCCTGTGGCATGATGAGGTGAGCACTGCCGCTTCTGCTTTGTGATATTGTAAGCAGAGGGCCAGATAGCTGCAGAAACCTAAATCAATGCAATGATTACCTGGCACTGTTCAACACATTCTTGCTCCCATTCGCCTCCCCTTGGCTGCAGAAAGCATCTCCTTCTGTCTTGGCTAACCCATTTTGTAAAAAATGATTTAAATCTTGGCAGAAATAGTTTTCATGTCTTATTTTGATTGTCTTAGAGGTCAACCATACAGAATGCAACATTTAATTTTCAAGCCCTGAAGGATCTTAAGGTGGCCCAGACCTGTTTTTCCTTTTTTAATGATTTATATATTTTGGAACATATATGAGTCATCTCTATGCTTCCCAGGCAGTGCTCTGAAAATTGGTCCCAGCACTCTCCCATCTTCCATTGAATACGGTCTCCTTAAAGTCAGGGAATGTTTCGCGTATTAGATACATGCCAGCATTTCTTTTATCTCTACGGATTCTAGATCAGAGCCTTTGATGGACTGAATAAAAGCTTGCTGTACTGAATTTAATAAAAATAAAAATCACTATATGACTATATGAACTGTCTTGTGTCCTGAAGAAATAACACACTTGCTTACAATGAGGCTGCAACCAAATTGTAATAATTATGCTAGTCTTTACTGATTTCTGAGTAGGCCCATTCATCCCAGAAACAAGAACACAGGAGCCAGGAGTCCTGAATCATTAGACAATGCTAGACCTGATGCCAGGTGCTTGTTTCTCTGTCAAGACTTGTGGGTCAGGTGGTGGGGAATGAAGCCAGAGCCTCAGACCTCTGCTCAAGCAGGTGTGGCCTGCTTTAGCCGATTGTTCCAACGCATTGTATTCAGAGTTCATTAAATGTGACCCCTTGAGCACCACTCCCCAGGGGCCTATGCTTCATTGTGTGACTGAAAGGCAATGGTTCTGTCATGTCGCCACTGCATTATAACTCCTAAAGTGAATAGCAGAATTTTTGTAATTCTCTTCAAAGTACGCACATGGGCTTTGAAGCAGAAACACACACACATACACACACACACACACACACACACACACACACCCCAAAACAAATCAAAAAACACTTTGTAGTAGAAAACCTAAGAGAGTAGATATCAATAAATTAATAAGAAAAAAGTCAGATGAGGAACATGAACTCACAATTTCGTAGAAATTTAAAATCAGAAAAGTACCGACTCAAGTGGATTAAACTCATTAAAGCAATTAATTTATATTTTATCATATGAAATCTTCTAGTAGGACAGTCTGGCCATTTAACGAGGAGGTGACATTATGGGCCAGAAAAGTCCCTAGGGCCAGAACATAGGCATGTCATCTACGACTTCTACTTTTAGCTCCTAAAAATCCTGAAACCATTGTTTCCTTTTCTTTTTTCTTTTTTTTTTAGTTTATTCCACATTAGTTCTGTTACCATGGCAAATGTAAGGTTTTGACTTTAATCCATACCCAAGAAACAGAAATGAGATGCACATGCTCTTCATCTAATTTCTGTAGGAGAGGAAAAGCTTTTTCTCTAACTTCATGAGATTCTGGGCCTGAGGCATGTCAATTAAACTGAAAACAAAAACAAAAACAAAAACAAAAACAGATTAACAAGAGAAAAGACACAAAAATTTTATTTTCAATTTTACCTGCACAGGGCTCCACAGAAAAGAAATTAAACTCAAATAAGCAGTTAGTCTTGGGAACTTTATATACCATTTTAACAAAGGACAATAAACTGTGGAGAAGTTATTAGACAAGGGGAGTTATTAGGAAAGGGGATTTGGGTTTCTAGGGATGGTAAATTGTGTTAAGGTCAATATATGAAAAAAAAAAACAATGATAGATAAGGGTTATTTAGTAAGGTTTATTTATGCAGACTTATTTGGATGCTGCCTCTGTTTCTGGAGGTCTGGGCTGTTTTCCTCTTCCTGGTCTGGGAGAAGGCTGGGGACACCTTCACAAAGGGAATTTATGTTCTACTTTTACATGAATAAGAGGAAAGCAGAGGGCCCTGTATGTGTCTGCTTTTTCTCAATTGCTTTCAGCTCAAAATAATCTTCATGCCTAAGTGGTGTATTTTGGGGTGGCACATTCCTATCTCCTTCATTTCATATATTTCTCACCTCTTAAAAAAAATCCACTGTGGTCTCAGTGAAAGAGTATTTGGATGTTGTGCTTGGGTGAGTATATTCTGGGAGAAAAACATGCTCAGTCGGAGGGCAAGTAAGGCAGATGATTTGTGTAATAAGGGTTTACGAACCATGGGAGAGTACTCAAGACCCAGGTATTCAGAAAGCAGCGAATGAACGAGGATGAAGTGTGGATGCTAGAACAAATTCCTCACTGCTGGATTCTGGGCTTATTCTAAGAAAAGAAATAAAGAAGGTGAGTTCCAGTGGGTAGTCATTGTTTTAAGAAAATCTATGGAAAAGTTGTTGAAAAAGGACTCCACCAAGTCTAATTTTTATTACATGACTGTGAGAAAGTGGACAGGAAGTTCAGGTCATGAGTGCAGGATAGAAGTAGACATTTTTTTTTTTTTTCAGAGTTTTTGTATCTGAAAGAAATCTTTAGAGTAATAACTTAGAGATTTCATCAAGGATCTAATTTTCATGTGTTCTACTTTCAGTATTCATTGAGAAGATGTATTTTTAAATGCCCATTGCATTTATAGAATCGTATATTGAAACACAAAAGAAAAAGCAGAATCTGAGTCTATCGATTCACAGAGTTTTAAGTGAGGGAGAATAAAATTTTTTAAAAAAGATGGCTAAAAAATAGAAGCAAAATTAAATAATGCCGACTCCTATAAATAAATAAATAAAATATAAAGCAAGGAGGAAATTATCATAAAGTATTATTTTCCTCATGGGAAAGCATCAGGAAGTTCCAAAAAAGCACAGGGTTTAGTTGGCTGGTGGGAAAGAGGCAGACTGGAATTCTAGAAAAGGAAAAGTATTTACAAGCATAGAGACTGTTTTCATAAAACATTTTTGTGATTATCTGATCCTTGTCTGGAGGATAACTCCATTCTTCAGGAATCAGTGAATTTACTGCACTTGTAAAAGAGAATTGCTTCTACACATTTTTTTTTTAATCTCTTTGCCTAACCCGAGGTGATTGTGAGTGAATTGTGTCGTTTGTTTCTTTTAAGAAGCCAAGCACAAGGAGGCAGAGTAACTGAAGTGATATGCTCTGGTCCTGGGAGTCTGCTTGATTTGGGGACACTCTCTGTCTTCCGTGGAGCTCTTAGGTTCACGATGAATTTCACTGGCTCCTTTCCTTTCTTTTCCTCCAGGAATTTCTGCTCTACTCTTAACCTCTCTCAGCCTGTTAAATACTTATTTTATGGTGTGGGGTTTTCTCATTCGGGTATTTACTCTTGACCTGATGTTTTTAACTGAACATAGCTTTCCCGGATTAAATAATCACGTTCCTGAACGCATATGTTTTGTAAGAAAAATTTCCTTTCTTTTAAAAACTTCTCAAGTCCTTTATAGCCTAAATTCAAAACTGTTACATTTCTCTAGCAGGGTTTACCTTCAAAATGTCAAGGCAGGATTTTAAAATGCAAGTATTTCGATAGCTACCACCCATTATTTGAGCCGTGAAACGATGTGCGTGTCTGAACTGGCCAGATGTATGAGTACACGATGCCTGCTAAATCCCACTTGATCTTCCTCTGTCATTGCAGACCCACTTGGCCCTCAGTGGTCTCTCTGCCTTCTGGTGGATGGAAAGCATCAACACTGACAGGCTGCCTGGGAGGGTCCTTGGTCCACTCAGTGGGGTTAAGTTACCAGGGTTTAGACACTGCTGATATAGCTAGAAAGCAGCTTTAAGGTAATGGGAAAACAGAATCTTGGGTTGGACTACTTATTCCCAGCCCCAAACCCTCCTCACGGGGAATGACATCAACGAACTGATTCCGGCAATGGCACGGGCACTGGGCCCCCAGCCTCCACTGTTTGCATCCGCAGCTTCATTGCGTGTTGCACTCTTGGTGACATCTACCTACCGAAGTTGAGGCGGCGAAGGTGATCGTTTAAAACAGACATTGTTAAATTGTTCTGTAGAACCAGACAGAGGGCCTGCAGTCATAGCTCTGGTGGCGTGTGTGATGCCCGTGTGGACGCCTCAGCCACGCGTGGGGCTCTGGGCAGCCTCATGCTTTCTCCCATTTCACTTCCCCTTCCCTCTTCCTCGTCCTCCCTTTCCTTCTCCCTTTTTTCGTTTTTGTTATGTTTTACGTAGCAATTTGATTAGTGTGCTGTTCCCTGGATTTTTATTTTTTTAGATCTATCTGCATCATCAACATTCTCCACCCGTCCAGCTCCCTCACCCTCAGGTGTTTCTCAGATACTGTCAGAACAGCCTGTACTCAGAGCTCCTGTCGAGGGCTCCCTGGCGTCCTGTTCACGCATTTCTGTCACCGAGGACTGCGACGGAGTGTTAAGGTTATGGGGCTTTGTATCAGGTTACAGATTCTGAGACACAATGTGAGGTGGCGTGACAGCTCGTGTTCTCTGGCGTGTTTTCCGAGCTTGGCCTTTTTTGCAGTCTGTGCAGTTTTCAAGGAAATGGCTGAGTGGTTTCGTTCTGGTCAGAAGGCAGGGAATGAGGACATACGGGGAGTCACTCATCTTATCGTCTCTTCAAATTGTGTCAAGGAGCAGGAACACAGAAAAAGAAAAGTCCAGCCTGCCTAGTCATCATTAGCATTGACCTGGCACATGAGCTAACGCTCGCTGAGATGCCTCCACAATGATTGTAAGATGGCTGGGAAACATGGGCTGCGTTTGAGCTGGGTGTTTCCCCTTCACAGGGCTGCTCCGTAGTGGGAAAAATGGATGCTTTTCACTTCCCTACTGCTTTGAGCACCCTGGGGTGGGAAAGCAGGGCTTGATTGCTGAACAGAGAAACTGCAGCCATCTACAGATGGCTTTCCCCACATGCCCTGGCTGACCTCAGTGGAGGGAAGTGGGTGAGATCCAGTCAGATCTATTTGTATACCCTAATCCAATCCTCATGGATCCTGGACACTTGGTCTGTGGCTCATGGTCTTTGTCAGTCTGTAGCCAGCCTATGTTTCACTGGGCCGAAGATGGCTTCATAACAGACGTTTACTGACCAGCTGAGGAAATACACATGGAGACATGGAGGATGACCGTGCTCCTCAAGTAATGAGAATAAAATCCCTCTCTAATCACAAATTACTTTACACATCTGAATCAGAGTGCATGGTCCCAGTTAATGTAGCTGGTTTTATTTGCTACTTATAGGACTTGGGTGGAGTGTGAAGAGACCCGGACCAGACAATAAGGAGAGCTGGCTCTGCTCTGGTTCAGCCCAGGGTCTGGTCTGATCGGGGTGTGGCCTGGTTAATTGTAGAAGACTAGTGAGGGCCAGGGCCCTGCGCTGGGTGTCCCCAAAGGGGTGGGGCAGGCACCGCAGGTGCAGAACTGAGGTAGGAAGTGAGAACAGAACCACAGCAATGACCGTCAGGTGGTGGTCACTGCAAACAGCTGGAAGCGGAAGGGCACCTGTCCTACGGGTCAGGCATTATAATGGGAAATACAGAGCACAAAAGGTTCCCAAACTTTGACAAGCAGAGCACAGCCTCAGGAAATGTGGTTGTAGACATCAAGGCTTTGCTGGAATTCAGGGGCGGGGCTCTGATTCCCAGCAGGGAGATAGGAAAAAGCAAGGCAGAACTCCTTATGCTCAACAAAGATGCGAGCACCAGGAAGATTACTCAGAGAGGGAGCAGTCACTAGGTCTGCGACATGCTCATGAGAACTGATGCACAAGGTCAGGGTTAAACTAGCCACCACACTGACTCGAGCCCAGAACTCCGCTACTCCCTTCTTTCTCAGCCCACAGGATGCTCAGCCCAGCCAGGCTGAACCTGTTTATGAAGTTCAAGGGGATGATGTGCACGGAAGAAGGGAAGGAGGAGAAATGGGTTGCAGAAGTTGATATGTAGCCCGAACCTGATGAATCTTAGTCTAACAGGGCTGTAGTGAGTTCAATATTAGATACTGTATTTTTATTCTATGTTGCTTGGGTTTTAAATTTAAGCATTTTCCAAAAGAAAATCCATGTAAAAACTATTAGACTAGGCAAAATAAAAATGAAATTCTGAACTTTCATGAGACAGAGACTCCAGGCCATCTTCAAACATAGAACTTTTGTCTGCGCTGTCTGTTCTGCCAAAACCCTTCCTCCCTCAGACCCTACTAATCCCTTTAGGTAAATCCTACTTATACTACTTATTTGAAACTCATTTTAATCACCTTTTCTAGGGGAAGACTTTTCTGCATCCCTGACCAGGTGACATCCTTCTTCAAAGTTGCTCAGAGCACTTAGCTGAGTTAGAATTTTACATAGTTTTGCCTGATTATTTAATTACTTCTGGTCCCTCTCACTAGAAGGTAAGCTTCAGAAGAGCTGAGAGCATTCTGTTCTATTTGCTGCTGGGTCCCTAGAACCTAGCCCAGTGCCTGATATATTTCAGGTGTTCAATAATTATTTGAGTGAGTGAATATGTTGAGAGAGATGGGACTTTTTGTTTTGTATGTGAAAACAAATACATGATCATTGGGATGTGGTATTTTAAGAACACAAGCCATCCTGCAAACACATTTCGAAGACTCCCCAAGGAATTTGGGGAGACCAGATTGGAGAGAGTTGTAAGGCCTCTTAATACTGAGAAGTCCTTATTCATTAGACTGATATATGACATAAAATAAGCAAAAATAAAGATTAATAGGCAACAAACTTCTATTTTTCCTTCTCCCTACCCTGTATACTCTGTATCCTATCATCAAAAATAGATATCGATAAATAATGTAAAATAAAGATTAAATACATTTAAGGGGAAAATAAGTCATGCCCACAGCTAGGATGGAGGTTGTGAAAGCGGAGTATTTCTCATTTGGTTTTAATGGATGTTAGAGTTCTTTGGTTTCCGGCAGCAGAATCAAACATTATTTAATTATTTCTGGTCCCTCTCACTAGAAAGTAAGCTTCAGAAGAGCTGAGAGCATTCTGATCTATCGAAGGGTAGGCTTAGGGATTAATAAGAACTGGAACATCTCTATGTCGCCAGAACTACTACTCAGCCTTGCCTGGGTATAGCTGTGTTTTTCTAAAAGCCTATTCCATTTTTATTCTGTTGCTTCGGTTTCAAATTCTAAGAGGGAACAGTCACTTGGATTGTCCCCAACCCAGAGCATATTAATACTTCTACCAGGCAGGAAAAGGTAATTTCTTAAAGGAAAATTGAGATGCTATTTCCCAAAGGAGGTGAGAGTTCAGGATGCCATTGACAGGTGAATGAATAAACAAAATATGGCATATACATTCAATGCAGTATTATTCAGCCTTAAAAATGATTGGAATTCTGATACATGCTACAATATGGATGACCCTTGAAAATATTATGCTAAGTGAAATGAGCCAGACTCAAAAGGGCAAATAGTGTATGATTCCACTTATACAAGGTCCCTAGAGGAGTCAAATTCATAGAGACAGAAAGTAGAATAGTGGTCACCAGGGTCTTGGGGGATGGGGTTGGGTTTGTTTAATGGGTACAGAGTTTTGGTTTGGGATGAAGGAAAGTTTCTGGTGATGGTGTTGATGGTTGTACAACAATGTAAATGTACTCAGTGCCATTGAACTATACGCTTAAAAATGTTTAAAATGGTAAATTTTATGTTATATATATTCTACTATATATATTTTTTCAAGAGTGCAAGACAGGGAGAATCAGCATCAGTCAGTGTCCAAACAGGGAGAATTGAAGGTCATGGTCATTGGAAGGAGAGGCCACCTGGTCACTTGGTGTGGTGGATTTGAAACCTAGATTCAAGGTCCAGCTCCTCTGTGTATCTTTGACCAAGTCATCAAACCTCCCTGAACCTCTTTTCCACATTTGTGGATGATAATCTTGGCCTCTTTACCTACCTCATAGGAACTGAGTTATCCTATGAAAGTATTTTGTAAACTTACAAAATTCTACACAGATGAAGGCATTACTATCTGAGGAGAAGCCCATTGTAAATTCATATTTCAGTGACCTGGATGGCAAATAGAGGCCACAACTGCCTTAGGTTAGTGTTCTGGAGGTGACTCTTCTAGGTGGACAGAAAGAGTTAGAATAAAATTAAGAGACAGGTATTCACATACATGCTACAAAATTTAAACGGGGCTGAATTACCCTACTGTGCTGCTATTCCATTAAGATTTTATGACCCTCAGCGGAAGGCTCAGAAATATCCATAACTTTAGCAAAGCAGCTGGTATTTCTAGCCGATTGTCTTTAAATGGCCTGCCAACAATGGAGCAGTTAATTAACATCCATAAAAATCAATATGGGGTGCCTGTTGGATATATATGACCTATGTCTGGTACAGGGTTTTGGCAAATAAAAGAATGATTGATTCCAGGCAAAATTCCAAAGATTTTGAAACCTATGCTAACTGCTTATTTCTATGCTAACTGCTTATTTTCTACCATAAGATGTAAAATACAGCATTAAAGCAGGTTTCATTGCAAGATTCCTCTGATTCTGTCATCTGCCTGGATTGAACCCTCCAAAGAGGGCTCATTATTAGAGTTATGGCTTGATCAGTCTCAAAGGTTATTGGCAGAAATGCTAGTAGCTTTACACTTTAGGGTAGAATTCTCTGGTCACTTAGGGATGGCACTTGGCTTTTTCATTCCTGGCTTTATGCCGGAGGTCCAGTTCTAATCACCTACTGAGTAAGGGCTTGGGGCCTCAACTTCACAGCTTTAGTCGTGAGGTATGTAACTCCTCCCAGCACACCTGAGAACTATCTGGCTTCAAAACCTTCTCATAACTAAGTTCTTAAAGGTAGCGTTCTCAAGATGTTCTTTCGTTTGAATTTGGCTGCGTTATATAGCATATTCCAGTATTTATATTCCAGTATTTATACTCATTCTACATGTTGGGGGTACAGAGGTATTTCCTATACATGTTCGATTACCATCTCAACGGAAAATGGAGCTAAAAATCAGTATTATTAAATTCTGATTAGTTTGTTGCATAGACATCAGGGAACCAGGGAGCCAAGATGGTGCTCCTTTAATGGAGCTTAGTGTGTCCTTCTTGGGCTGGTGATTTCCTCGTGACCGGCCTGTGACCACTGCAGCCTTTTTGGACCGCACTCATTAGTAGGACTAGCCTTTTTAAGGCACTGAAATTATTGACCTATAATGATTTAAAGTGACATGATTTCCATGTATCCAGTAACAGACAAGGGTTGGGATTGAGGGGGGAAAGGCATGCTAGAGGGGAATCTATCATGAAAGAGAAAGAGAAGCAGAGAAGAAAGAATAAGAATGAAGATGAAGAAAAGGGAAAGGAGGGGATAGTCTGAGAGAGAAAAGAATAGGAGAGAAAGAGGTGAGGGCAGGGAGAAGAGAATACTGCCTTCCTCTGCCCTGCTCTCGCTGGAAGGAGTGAGCTTCCTGGGCTACAGTTGGCAGCAGCCGGTAGCAGCTGAGCCTTGATTTGTCATTACCTCTGGAGGTGGCAGTTGGCAGGTGGCTGAGCCCTCAGGCATGTCCAATCTAGTCCCTTTGAGGGTCAAACACACTCAAAGTCCAGCTCGGCCCCTGGAGCTCAGGCATGTCCCCTTTGAGGATCAAACACACTCAAAGTCCAGCTCGGCCCCTGGAGCCTACTTTCGTGCCTGAGAGAAGCTCATTTTCACCTGGGAAAGTGACCAGTTGCTCTTTTTCACAATTGGCCTGAGAGAAGCTCATTTTCAGTGAGTACATCACCTGGGAAAGTGACCAGTTGCTCTTTTTCACAATTTCAAGACATTGACTTTAGGGCACGGCTGCTGTCACCACACCTGCTTTCCTTTTTGAGCGGGGTAGGGCCACGTTGGGGAAAAATTGCAGCCAGCCCAGTGGCTGTGTAGCAGGGAACATCATCCAATGTGCAAACATTTGTAATGAAAGGATTTTGACGGCGTTCTTGAATGTTTTTGAAGATCTGAAGATACAATCTCTCTGACTGACCTTCTGCATTCAAATGATCCAGTACACGAAATTAATGTGGGACCTCTAAATTGTGAGACTGATGAATTCCAATTGGTTTTCTCTTTAAATAGCAATGTTCGGTGTGTGATGCTATTTAGAAACTTCTAGCACCCATTCTATTTATAAAATGCTTTTATAAGCCTAGGATTTAAAGGCTGAAAGAGGCTTTAGAAATGCTGTAATAAAAAGAACGCTTTCAGTTCCAGTTCTTAAAACCAATTGTCTATGACCTAGAATAAACCACTTAACCTCTCTATGTCTGATTTCCCCCTGTTGTAAGATAAAATGCTTGAAGGAACTGAGAGGTTACTTCAGTTCTTACATTGTTATGTGTCATTCTGTTATGTTGTTTCACAGTGAGAAACAGAGGCTCTAAGTGTCCGGCCTAGTTAGGCACCCGTTGCTGGCCCTGTCCCCACCTGCTGCTCTTCCTGGGGAGCCATGCTGTCTGGCTCACATGGAGACCCAAAGAGCCAGAGCAGAACTACATCAGCTCAGAGAGTCAGCTCAAGATTGGGTGGGAAACAGATCGAGTGGGAAACAGATCGAGTACTCAGAACTGACTATGTTGGTTCTGAGTGCATTTCTGCCGAGAGGCTAATGTCACTGCCACAGAGTAGGATCCCTTTCACCTTAGAGAATGAAGGCTTTCCAGTCTGAATATAGACACTTTTTAAATGAATTTGACATATCTCAAGATTCACTCACTTATACCACCAGGATATTTTTGATCTCAGATTCTCCTTCTAGACACAGGGTGGACATATCCAAATAGATGGACCATGGGGTGGTGATTTACGATGCCAGACACTGACCTTGTTATTCATGCCATGCCCCAACCCCGATGCTGCTTCTTGTATGTTTTCTAATCCCAATAACACAGTTCGAGGCACTAGGATCTTACCTAGTGGCCCAAGCCAGGCACATCTAGCTCATCTTTGATTCCTCCCTCTTCTTGACCACTCACACCAACTGGCCTCTGTATTAGCTTCCGACAGTTGTTTTAAAGTACCATGAAATGTATGACCGAAAGCAACAGACATTTATTCTCATACAGATCTGGAGGCTAGATGTCCCACATCAAATGTTGGCAATGTTGCGATCTCTCTGAAGGCTCTTGGGGGAAAATCTCTTCCATTCTTTCTCTTAGTTTCTAGTCATCTTGGCATGCATTGGTTGTAGATGCCATACTCCAATCTCTGTCTCTGTCACCACATGGCGTTCTCCCCCATGTTTCTGTGTCTCTTCTCCTCTTCTTATAAGGACACAAGTCATATTGGATTTAGGACTCACCCTAACTGAGTGGATCTTATCTTAACTTGATTACATCTGCAAAGACCTTATTTCCAAATAAAGTCACATTCATGGGTACTAACAACTAGGGCTTCAATATATCTCCGTAAGGGATAAAGTTCAATGCATGACAATCTCTAAATTCTGTTAATTATACCTATTAACTATCTCTCAAGTCCATTTCTTCCTCTTCATCCTCACTACCATTCTCTTAAAAAACTCTTATCTGGATGCATTCAAAGCCTCCCAACAGTTCTGTTCCAGTCTTCCAACAACCTGGGGGAGATTATAGGTGTTTTTGTGTGTCTGCTTGTTTGCTTTCTTTTGTAAGATAGAGTGCTGGAAGTGGGTCTATTGGATATCAAGGTGTATGTTTCTAACGTTTTGATAGATATTGGCAAATTTCCTCTAAAAAAGACATTCAAAATTATAGCACTATATGTGATGTCTGAGAGTGCCCTTTTCTATATAATCTTGCCAACACAAGATTTTATCAGTCTCTTTAATTTTTGCCAATCTGTCATCTCTTTAATTTTTGTCAGTCTGTCAAATACCAGCGTTTTAATATTTTCATTTATGTTTTCCTCATCACCAGCGGCCTAGATCCCATATCATTGCTATGCTGAACGGTGGGCATGTCGCATTGTGCTTCAGCTGCCCCATCTCCTTGCTCTGCTGTCACAGAAGCTCCAGGTGAAAAGTAGTTTCCAATTTCTATGTGCTCAGATGCTAAGAGAGACACAAGATCCTGTAGAAAGTCCCACGGCGAGAGAGTAAGCATGCAGGTTGATACCTCCTTCTCTGTGACTGATGCTCTTGGAGCCCTCCCTGTATCGGGCTGGGGGATTGGAGGAGGGCATCCCTGCTCCTGCCGAAGCACCTTTCCTCCAGGCTTGCACCTCACAACCTGGTGACTCCTTTCATCCTTCCATGGACCCGCCTTCTGCTGCTGTAGGATAGATGGGGCGGTAGGGTGAGGGTACGAGGACCAATTTGGCTAACTCTTCATAAGGCTGAGGGGAGTTGGGGCAGCTCCTGTATTTACAACATGTGGCTGTGTTGAGACTACTGGCCTCAGCTTTGGAGCTTTAGCCAAGATTTCAAGAGAACAGGAGACTCATGCAGCATTTCGCTACATAAATGTTACAAATGTGCATGTTTGTGGAAAAATGTCGGCACATCACCCTCACACTCTTACACTGAGATTTCTGTGTTATTGTGAGTGCATGGGGACACTTTTACTTTTTGTTTTATACAGTTTTATATTGATTAAATTGTTAAAATAGCATTTGCTACTTTAGTATATGTAAAAATTTAAATATTAATAATTCATCTTTGGGAATCTCCTTTTTACTAGTTGTGAAGGGGGAGCTGATACAAAGATACCCCCTCCCCTGTATTATGAGCCTCACGGTGTTCCTGGCCTCACCTTTTCTTATCCTATAGCTCGTAACTGCACACGAACTTCATTTCTTTTATATAGATCTTTCCCCTGATTCAAGCCGGTTTTGCCCAGATAAAGGCTTTATGATTCATTCACTTTTTGCCCCCATCCTTGTCCTCTGTATGCCTGCTCCTTAAATCATTCGGCTTTAGGGCATGATTAACCGAGCCTCTGGTCTATAATCATGAGGACAAATAGGTTTCAGTTGAACTTTAAGGATAACATCTTGGCTTGAGATGTGTTTCAGCCCCAGCCCCATCGAGGCAGAGGGTCACGGGATCAGACGGGATGGCGCCATGGCCTGGACACAACGATCAGCTACCTCAACTCCCTTTAGTCATCCAATCGGTAGCACCCATGACCCCAACTCCCTTAGTTTCCACGACTACTGATTTCTTCCCTATATAATCTATACTCCCGAGATACTCAGGGAGACAGGCCTTTGAGTGATGGCTCGCCTGTGTCTCCGGGACCTGCAATTCTCTAACAAATGCTTTTTATTAGAGAACTTATTTAGCCCAAGTCCTGTGTCGGTCTTTTGGCTGAGCTGCTCAGGCAGCAGGAGCTCCTGACTCGTTTGCCCTCTAGGGTTTCAGTCAGGGCAGGAAAAAAAATGAGAAGTCATCTTCCTCTCACTGTAGTAACAGTTTGTGTGACACCCTTATAAGCAGCCTTCCAATTTCAGTGTTCTGTCCAATGACATGAGGTCGTGACTGTGTGAGCTGGATCATCCAGAGATCTGCACAGTCACAGGCAGGCATAGGTCTCCCACAGCTCCCAGCGCCCATTCTTCTCCCTCAGGCTAGATCACCAGGATCGGTCCAGATTGTCTGCTTTGCCAATGTCCTAAAAATGACAGGCCACTACTAAGCACATGGGTCTAGAAATGCTCCCGAAATCAAAGCATCGAACAGGATGATATCTCTGGTTCGTTTGGTTCATAGAGTAAAGCCTGCGATTAGACTCAGTTTGTGTCTGTGCAGGACTCAGGTGGGGACACTTTTTATTAGGTACTGGAGTGAGCAAGTTTAGTTCAGTCCTGCCCTTGTGCACATGACTGTGCTGACCCTAAAATGGTGTATTTTTTATTTTACTCCCTATAAAATTTTAGCTTTTTGACAGCATTTCGCCCACACCTAGCACTGGATGTGATGCCTGGTAAATATGTAATAAATAATTAGTGTTTCAGTATGGAAATTTTAAGTTTGGCTACCTTGATATTCCACCAACAGCTACCCTTTTAATTTCTTCCCTATATCTTCTGTGTCTATCACCCCATAAAAATATGAATTTGTTTAGGGCAATGATTATGTCTTACACATGCCCATTTCACCGAAAGCTAGCACAGCAAGTGAGTGGTGTCAGCTAATTTAAAATTCATTTTAAAACATTTGGAACCCAAGTGCCAGCTAGCAAAACAGACTACTGGGTTGTGTTTCAAGTCAGAAGCCCCGATCACTCTTCACCACTCTTGAGCACCTGACCAGCTCCTGAAGCACAATCAGACTTCTTGGATACAGATAGCCCTTGAACACATAATTTAATTGAAAAACTTCAAAGAGTTCTCTGTGCCATCTCTGAAGAGAAACACAAGCTCAGAAGTCTTGGAGACAGCACTCAGATAAATACCTTCCCATGAACTCGGTATCAGCCATGCAATAGAATCTTTGCAAGATAAATTTAAATAACAATAAACTCTTCTGTGTAAAGTTAAATAGAATGTGACAACCCAGCTCTCCTCTGTGCAATACTCAAGATTCCATTGTCGTTTATTAGTCAATTTTCCCCTTTCCTCCCTTCTTTCCTTCTTTCTCTCCTTCCTTTTCTTTTCTTTCTTTCCTTTTTTTGTTTCTTCTTTTCTTTTCTCTCTCTCTCTCTCTCTCTCTCTCTCTCTCTCTCTCTCTCTCTCTCTCTCTCTCTCTCTCTCTTTCTCCATCCCACCCCTATTTGGGAATACCTGTACAAGGTTTTATGGGATTTTTAAAAAAGGAAAGAAACAGACTGTTCCAAAGGTGTGCATCTGACATGCCCTCTGAAAATAATTTTAAAATTAGCCTTTTCCTTTTGAAAAAAAAAAAAAAGTCAATGTTTTGATACCCTATACCTTTACTTTCTTTCTAAGACTGAGAACAGAGGGCAAACGAGTCAGGGGCTCCTGCTGCCTGAGCAGCTCAGCCAAAAGACCGATGACACAGGACTTGGGCTAAATAAGTTCTCTAACAAAAAGCATTTGTTAGAGAATTGCAGGTCCCGGAGACACAGGCGAGCCATCACTCAAAGGCCTGTCTCCCTGAGTATCTCGGGAGTATAGATTATATAGGGAAGAAATCAGTAGTCGTGGAAACTAAGGGAGTTGGGGTCATGGGTGCTACCGATTGGATGACTAAAGGGAGTTGAGGTAGCTGATCGTTGTGTCCAGGCCATGGCGCCATCCCGTCTGATCCCGTGACCCTCTGCCTCGATGGGGCTGGGGCTGAAACACATCTCAAGCCAAGATGTTATCCTTAAAGTTCAACTGAAACCTATTTGTCCTCATGATTATAGACCAGAGGCTCGGTTAATCATGCCCTAAAGCCGAATGATTTAAGGAGCAGGCATACAGAGGACAAGGATGGGGGCAAAAAGTGAATGAATCATAAAGCCTTTATCTGGGCAAAACCGGCTTGAATCAGGGGAAAGATCTATATTAAAGAAATAAAATTTGTGTGCAGTTACAAACTAAAGGTCAAGAAGAGGGGAGGCTGGGAACACCGTGAAGCTTGTAATACGAGGGTCCTTGTATCCGGTCCTTCTTTAAAACCTCTATAATAAAAAAAAAAATTAAACAATTAACCAACCAGTTAATTCATTTATTAGTTATGGATTATCTACAATGTGTGGTCACGTCTAATCAATACTATTTCTTATTCTTCTAGATGTCTCTGGGTCTCTGGGTCCTTTGCTGCTGTTATTGCTTTTCTCAGGTCAGGATCTTTTTTCCCTCTATAGCAGCTCGCCCCTTTTTTGATGTGACTCCTTTTTGTTCTCTGCTCATCTAGTGAGTTTAATATTCAGAACAATTTTAAGTCGTTATGTATATCTCGATACAGAAAAGTATCATAGAGCAAGCTTCCTTTTCTGCTTTTACATGCACATTTTTGACCTTGAAAACTCTCTCTCTCTTTTTTAACCTCTGTGTCTTTTACATATTCAGGGCATTTTTCACATCTTAGAATTATTCCATCCTGTATCTGATTACCAGGTGAGTCTTCTTAAAACACAGTTCTGATCATTTTATTTTCTTTCCCAGAAATCTTCAATGCTTTTTGATTGCTTACAGGAACAAGCTCAATCTCCTTATCCTGGCATTTATGGAATCATCTAATCATGTCTCAATTTCCCTTTCCTGCCTTATCTCATACTATTCTCCTAAAAAATCTTACTCAGGTTAAGTTGATTTTCCTGGTGTTTCCAAGGACACTGCATTTCATTTTTTTAAAAATCAAAAATTTAACAAGTTATCTGCCTCCATTTTTTTTGTGCTTGTTCCATTTTTTCCATCATCTCTGAATGTTATCCATATCCTGGTAATTTTGCCAGATGCAACTCTAGTAACCTTTCCTCCACAAAACCCTCTTCACCCCCTGCCTGAAGCAGTGATTCTCCAAGCAGTTATGGTCCATTTCACACAGAAACATATTTTATTTTGTAATTGGCAGGATTATATACTTTTTATAATTGTTATTTATGTTTGTATATTTTCATGCCAATTTTTCCACAATACGAGATCAGGATGTGTCTTACACTTTCCTCTCTACATCCTTCAGTATATAAAATGCCCCACGTTTAACAAAACTCAACAAATAATGATTTTCTCCATGTAGCTGAATTCTAGAGCTGGGGTGAGACCTAGAGATATGATAGGATGGTTGATTGATTAATGGAGTCTGAACTACAGAATACTTTAAATCTTTGAGCCTGGCAATGTACTCAAAATAACAGATTTTGACTAAGTGGCTTTTATTAGCACATAATTGTCGAAGCTGATTTATAAAGAAACATGTGTAGCACAGATGAGCAGTTCGATGCTAAAGTAAATCTAAAAAATGGCTAAAATTAATCTTTGGAGAGATCTTTCCACCGTCTGATGATCTTGTCAAAGTTTAAAGGCTCAGCTTCTGATTAAGACTAACGCTCCTGATTTGGTGCTCAGCGAAGTCCCAGATTGAGATTCCTCGTGATATTTCCCACTTGCACAGCCACTTCATTCCAGAAGGTGGCACTGCTTCTCTACAGAAATTTTTTGTGATTCATTCAATGGCCTTCCTCCTTATTCGCACTGTTCCTGCAAAGGCCTGACCCAGAAAAGCAATTTGAATATTTTACAATAGTAGAAATAAGATTGATTACATTTATTATATATTTCTTGATAGACAAGTGTTTCAAAAAAGCCATTTTTTTAATGGCTTTTATTTTCACATTTCTGATCTTGGAAGACCAGGTTTCTCATTATCATCCTTGGGCCCTTCACACACTGAGAGGATCTTTCAGATCTTGTAATCAGTTGAGACTGAGAAAACTTGAGAAGGCATCCAGGCCCACCCTTTCCTTCTTCAGATGAGGCTCTTATATCCCAAATCCCTGGCCAAAGTCATTCATAAAGTCAAAGGCAGGAGTGAAACCCAGATCTCCTGTCAGTCACCTTCACTGTCCCATCTTGTAGTGGCCTTTAGATGCCACTTAACATCAGGAATGCTCTGCCACTCAATGTATTGGGACCAAAGCCAACATCGATTTTAATTTAAGAAGCTGCCAGGAGGAGTCCCAAAATAGGAGTGTGTGTGTGTGTGTGTGTGTGTGTGTAGAACAGGGATTTTGTACAATTAAAATTGTCATTGTGTCATCTGACCTGTGGTAAAGCCTCAACAAGTATTTGTTGAATGAATGAAGGATGGAAGTAAACGAAAGAAGAAAGAAATGAGAAAAAAAAGAGAGGGAAGGAGAAACAGAAGGGAAGGAAGGGAAGGAAGGGAAAGTAAACAGAAAAAGAGTAGGAGAGGGAGGGAGGGAGGGAGGGAGAGAGCCCAGTCATGTTGTAGCAGCTCTGATCACCAGTGACATCTGGTAGCTCCTGAGATGATTCATTCTGGTTTAGAGCACTCTTAGAAATAAGATGTAGAGTACTTTCTGGCCAACTGAATTATTTTATTAGCTCTCATTTCATCCTGTTTTGACTCAGGCAATAAATTAAAAGGGGAATTCAGCAGTTGATTTGTCTTGGTGAGGCTAAATCTCCACTCACCGCTGTGTCAAGTCTGGAAAAATGGGCTGGCATCTGGCGGCCCTCTGCCATTCCCCCTGCTGACATCATGGAAACTGCCCATTCATGAGGCAGATGGAACCTGCAAGTTTTGGGAAACAAGTCCGTATTTAGAGTCAGAAGAATTCCAGAAAATCCAAACACGTGGATTTATTAGACTCATGTCTAGAATTAAAATTATCCTTCTAAGTGGAAGCAGAGCCTAGAGGTTGTATCCCGAGACAAGAAGTACAACTCCTCCTGTTTCCGACTCAAACATAAATTTTCAGATCATCTTTCTTATTATATATTTAATTCTAGAGGCAAAGCCTAAATGTCCCGAGTTTTATTTCCGTGATTTTCCTTCAGATCCTGTCCCTCTACGGAGCAATGTCTCATGCCATGGATCTCATTTGACCTATTTAGCTATCAAAATTCACATGTCCTATGTCTCGCTCAGAACCTTGCTAACTGACCAAGAAAATTTTTCTGAAGTGCTAATTCTTATCTTAGAGAGCATATTTGGTTTTTAACACAGGCCTCCTAGAAACATGACGCTTTAGCTCAGGAGTGACTTCTACTTTGCCAGTGGTGATTTCTGGCCTTATATCATGTTGTGAGGGAGGTGGGTTTGCATTCCTTCTGTACTCCACTTGGTTGCCTGCCGGTCACACCACCTGGGCGGCCATATGTTCTTGCAAATGTATGAAGAGGTTATATGAGAAAGTCATTCATTTAGCCAACGTGATTGAGGACCTGCTGGGGGCCAGGCTCTATGTTGTCAGGGCCTAAGGCACAAAATGATGTGAAAGTAGATCTGTGACTTTAGGGAAGAGCCAGGCAAGGATTTTGCTGATTACGGTGCAAAGTGCTGAATGCTGGAGACAGGGAGAGAAGGGGAGAACTTCAGGGATGGTAAAGAGGTAGGTTGCAGGAAATGGCAGCTGTTCAATGCCAATGGAGAGAGAGAGAGGAAAGAATCAAGGGTGACTTCCAGTTTTATTTTGGATACCAGGCAGGTAGAATAAAGAGAAATAGGCAGAGATAGTCATAGGGAGAATCATAGTTACGCAAAAGTGTATGTGTGTGTGTGTGTGTGTGTGTGTGTGTGTGTGTGTGTGTGTGTGTTTGCATGATAAAATGTGAATGTGTTGGGGAAGGGGGGTGGGGGATGGTATATTTTCAGTTTAAGGGATGAGCGATTTCGAGCCTAAAGAAAGATAATCGTTAGGAGGCCTCACTGTTACCAACTAGAAATACAGTACGCATCACAATCTTTATCATAGTTATGACATTTCAGTTTTTAAAAGGCCATGGTTGGTTTTCTCATCATCCTATAAGAGGTCAAATATGCATAGTTCTTGCATTTCAAGCACTTGTGACTAAGGAAAACCGCACAGATAAAAACAATAGGACAAAAGAGCATACATCCAGCCTAACCACAGAGTAATAAGAAACATGAGCGAGGTCCTGTGGGAGCCTTCCTCTGCCATCCGCATCACCCAGCACTGGGCCAGGGCTAGCAAACAGGCTGTCATGTTGCTAAGACAACACTCACATTTCTCAATGGTTAAAGAATAACATCACTTGCTTCGTCATCTACAAATATCTACAAATAAAACTTTTTAGCAGACCATAAGGCATT
>NW_006438088.1:10982349-11005748 GCF_000325575.1 Pteropus alecto
AAGGCTGATGTTGTTTGGGAGGTGACAGGACTTGCTCGAGGTGTCTGCAGCACCATTGCAACTTCCTTCTGGCTCCATTTGACCTTCTCTGTGCTATGTATCTAGTAGCCATAAACTTTTGAAATAGTCTACTAGTACTATATCTCAATCTAAAAAAATAGCTGGAAAATTGAAAACTCGGAGTGCCCCGAATGGCTTTGTATTTGTCTTTGGGCAGTGGAGAAGCGTGGTGTGTTTTTTCCGTTGCTCTGTAATGCTCTTGGTATGAAGCGCATTAAATATGAGTCAGGATGATAAAGCTCCCTCAAAGGTCTCTCTGAATACTTGCTCTGGGACTTATTAATGATGATAAAGAAGCCCAAGTGAAATGCCAGGGCCCTGCTCCTTTTTCAGAGTCCATACCTCAGTGGAAATAATGCAATATATAACTTAGAAGGAATTTAAAATAATGATGAGTATTTGTAGGTGAGTCAAATTTAGGAAAACCCCATGCCTTCGAAGCTATTCCATGAAAAAAGAGTCCAGTGACTTTGCGTTTGGGAAACTCTCAAGGTTTTTTGTCCCTCGGGGGCATCACTGACGTCTGAAGGGTTCTGAGAGCTTCTGCAGTGGATGACTCCCCGGAGGCTTTCAGGCTAAACAAACAGAAAATGTCCACTGGTGAGTATTTCAGTTCCCTGCTCTAAGGGTGCATATTATCATCTTTGTCTTCTGTGTCCCCTACACAACCTTTAGTGAAAGCAGAAGTGCACTTACATACTTTGGAAAGGGTGAGTTAAAGTTTTGGGACGAATGTGAAGACTTGCTGCGATACGGCAAAAGGAAAGGCTGGCTTTAGGGCAGAGCTGACATACGGGTTTCATGGACCATGTAGAGTGAAAAGTGGGATAAACAGAGGTGCTGTGGGAGTTCAGAGGAGGGGCATGCAATGCAGGTGTGAGTAGGTCAGAGAAGGCTTCCTAAAATGATAGCTAAATTGAAACCTGAAGGATGAATGGGAGTTATCCAAGGGTTCTAGTCTCACTATTGTATGTAGCAAATTACCTCAAAGCTTAGAGTCTTAAACATTCCCCTTAGCTCATAAATGAGAGGGTCAGGAAGTTGGAAGGGTCTTGGTTGGGCAATTCTCATCTGGAGTCTCTCAGGTGTTTGCCTCCAGATGATGGCTGGGCTGCGGTCATCTGAGGGCTAGCGTTCGAGCTTTCTAGGATGGCTGAAACAAAGTACCACAAACTGGGGGATTTAAAATAACAGAAGGGTGTGGAAGTCCAACATCAAGGTATCAGCGGAGTATTCATACACACGGTCCAGAGAAAAGCCCTGGGACTGAAAATCTACCCCCGTAAGCAGAAGGCAGGGAAAGACTGAAGAAAGAGGCGGAGGCCACTCCAGCCTGCTACTTAACAGTGTACGTGTGAAGGGAAACTTACATGTGAGGCACGTCTTGGGCAAGATGAAGGGGATATCCTCCACGCCGCTTGGCACCTGCCAACAGGAAATCTACAGAACAGGGCAGGAGGGACAGGGGAACTGGGATGTGACCCATCCCAGGTAAGGGAAGAGCTTTACATGCTCATCTGGGTCAGGACAACAGCCTTTTCCAGGAGCCAGCACACCATGTGACGTGGGGGAGAGGTACTGGTTTATGTCAGAAGTATCAATTATGATCAGTCTCTGAGGGGGTTCATGGGGAGCACTTGCTCTTCTGGGTCTAGCTTGAGGGGCTGGCCGCCTCCCCTCCACGCAGAGCCATGCTGTCTCTGAAAACTCTAAGTGAAGATCATTGTTTGTCCCTTTCTAGCTTTTGGTAGTTTTGCCGGCAATCCTTGGCTAATAGACGGATCCCATCAATCTCTGTTTTCGTTGTCATGTGGCATTCTCCCTGCCTATCTCTTCACAAGGTCGTCTTTTCTGTGTGTCAATGTGTCCAAATTCCTGTCTTCTTACAAGAACACCAGTCACTAGATCAGGGACCATTCTAATCCACTGTGAATTGATCTTAACTTAGTTATCTTTGCAAAGACTCTGTTTCCAAATAAGGTCACATTCACAGGTTCCACAAGTTAGGAGCTGAATATGCCTTTTTGGGGATCACAGTTCAACCCATACTAGCTAGTCAGGGCTGAATGTCTATGATGGCTCACTCACATGGCTGGCATTTGAGGCTGGAGCTCAGCCTGGCTGTTGACCAGAGCGCCGAAGTGTGGAAGTCTGAGAGTAGCCAAACTTCTTACATGATGATTGATTACCCTACAGCTAGCAAACTTCCTGAGAACTAGGAGGTAGCTTCATGGCCTTTCCTAGCCTTGCCTCAGAAATTATATGGCACCATTTCTGCCATACTCTCTGTTGGTTGCAGCCATCACTAGCCTGCCCAGAACCAAAGAGAGGGATGTGGACCACACCTCTCAATAGAAGGAATGTCAACAAATTTGCGAGCGTGTTTGACAGTTGCCAAACTAAGCAAAAGTGAGTGATGATGGTGCTAGTGCTGGTAACAAACAGGGCCGAAGGCTTGCAAAAAGCCAGATCAAAGGCATTTTGCAATTTGTGTGCAATTATTTCCAGACCGTTTCCTCAAAGGCTAGTTAGCATGAAACTTAAAAGATAATACACGGAAATGAGATGGGCATGCAACTTTCTGTAAAGACATAATTAAACTCAGGAAAAATGACTTCTCCCCTCTCCTTTCTCTCTATTCTTTCTTTTCTCTTGTTTTTTGTTTGTTTTCTTCCTTCCTTCCTTCCTTCCTTCCTTCCTTCCTTTCTTTTCCTTTCTCCTTTCCTCTTTCTTCCCATTCCTCTATCTATCCCTCCTTTCCTTCCTTTTTTTCCTCTTCCTTCTTTCTTTTTTTTCTCTTTTACTTTGCAATCTCCAAGCACGCAGTGGAAGGATTAACGTTTATGTTTCATAGTACAGAATCAAGTTTAGATACTATATATGTGTCCAGGCATGACCCTTACTTATAGTATAAACAAACAGTATCTTAATTTATGAATTAATAAATCGATATTCTCTAATATATATTACAGCACCAAACAACTATGCATATTTTAGAGTTAAGCCAATCTAATCGTAGGCTAGTTATGTGGCTTCAGATTAAATAACAAAACTATATAGAAAAATAAAAGGATATATGTCAAATATTGAAGATAATAATCTGAGGATGGTGGCATTCTGGAGTGATTTTTTTATTCCTCTCTTTACACATTTCTGTAGTTTTAAAATAACTTCAATAGACACATGTCACTTTTAGAAGATATTAAACTATTAAGATGTTATGTTTCTAATTTTGCTTAAATTTTTGCTTAAAAATTAGAGAAAATATTTTATTTTTCTACAGCTTGAAAGTTAAAACTTTCTTAAATGCCTTTGTATAAAGGAGTAAAATATTCATTTTCAAATAGAACTTGGAAGGTGGTCTAGGGAGCTACTTTGTAATATCTTCAAGGAAAGCCTCTCAGAAGAAATAACATTTTTGCTGAGTCCTAAAGAAAAAGAAGCCAGTTAATAAAGATTTCTAAGCAGAGGAAACAGCACGTTCAAAGACCTGGGAATGCGGGTGTGCCCAGCTTGTGTGAGAAATACGTAGATGGTTCCTGTGGCTGAAGCATAGCATGAGGGGTGGGGGAGCACCTGAGATGAGGGTGGAAAAGGATGGAAAAAAGTGTCAAATGACCCAAATTTTGTAAGGCGGGTCTTGACAAACTTTTTCTGTGAAGGGTGAGAAAGTTGTTACTTTAGGATTTATGGTCCATACAATCTTGTGAAACTGTTCAACTCTGCTGTTATATTAGAAACAGCCACAGACAATTTGTAAATAAATGAGTGTGGTTATGTTTCAATAAACTTTATTTCTCGACCCTGTAATTTGAAATTCATGTAATTTTCATGTGTCATGAGACCTTCTTTTGAGTGTTTTCAGCCATTTAAAAATAGCGAACTCAATCTTGTGTGATGGGCAGTACAAACACAGGCAGTGGGCCAGCTTTCGCCTAGGGCTGTAGTCTGTTTATTCCTGCTCAAAGACCGTGATGAGAGGCACACATTTTTCCTAAAAGCAATAGGAATTTCTTGAAGGATTTCAAGGGGGTGTGGAGCTGTGTTTGTGACATCGTTTCATTCACACTTTTACAAAATTGCTTTGGAGACTGTAGAGAGCGAGCGTAGGGGACGGTGAGTGAAAATGGAGAGGCAGATTAGGAATCCGAAGGTGAGGCCCAGCAGACAATGGTGGGCAGGACGAGGGGGGCTGTTGGATCTATAAACATCTACCCCTGTGCATAAGGGAACTGGTGACGATTCAGACCCTATGGAGCACCAGGGCCTGTGCAGGGACCTTACATACATTTCCTCTTTATTTGAAGCCAAGTGCAATTCTTTGCCTTTTCTCAAACATTCCTATTTTCAGCTTTAAAGATTCCTGAAATCTTGCTATTCTAGTATTGTTTTTTCAATAACAACATTGTCACTAGACAGTTCCTTTTACTTGGGAGATTGATATACTTATAAATTGGAAGAATCAAATTGCTTATAATTTCTAATTAGTCAGATAATTTGCCTATGATACCTGAAAATAGAAAGCATGGACTGAAAGATAGGAACCAAAGAATGATATGTTTTGAGTAGTTGAAGTAAGGTAGACCAGGGCAAATTGTCCTTTCTGGAGGAAGCTAGAGAATGGGGGTGTAGGAGAAAGAAAATAAACTGTTATTTGCTTAATGGTGTCCCTTTCAAATTCATACATTGAAGCCCTAACCCTCAATACCTCAAAATGTAACTGTATTTGGAGATAGAATCTTTAAAGAGGTAATTAAGTTAAAACTAAGTCATTAGGATGTCTTTATAAGAAGACACCCTCATCCTATATGATTGATGTCTTTATAAGAAGAGATTAGAACATAGGACAGAGGAAAGACCATGTGAAGACACAGAAAGAAGGCGGTCATCTACAAGCCAAGGAGAGAGGCCTCGGAAGAAGCCAACCCTGCTGACACCTTAATCGTGGACTTCTAGCCTCCAGAACTGTGAAGCCAAAAAAAAAAAAAGTTCTGTAGTTTAAGCCATCCAGTGTGTGGATTTTACTATAGCGCCCTAACAAACTCAAACACTAACCAAAAGTGTAAGTGGAATGTATTGCCTATTTATGTAGAGATTCTTTGGGCTGGAGTTGGTTGCTATTATAATTATCCTGAGTATGACTAGGGCTAGGACATCGTAACAACTTTTATGACCTTAAAATGCATTTTCTTTATCTCTGTGCCTGTAGGAGGAAAGTAGAAGCTGAAGTGCCTCTCCAGTAAGTGCCGCGAGTGCTGGACTAAAGAAACCATCCTTAGCACATTCAAGCAAGCGATTCAGAGTCATCTGGCTTAATTGTCCCTTTGTCGGTCTCTGTAAAATCGTTGGAATGACATTGATGTTCTGCGTCAAAAGGTTATTATGACTTGGCTTCATTTCCTCCGTTAAAGATGATTTCAGAGTATATTGCATCGTTCTTCTATTCTGCACTTTTAAATCTATATGGCTTTTCTAAGTAAAATATAAAATATGCTTGCAATTTGAGTTCTGTTTGAAATTATAGCCATAGCAGCCTAACCTCCTCAAAATCCCTCTTTCTCTCTTATAGTTCTCCTTTTTCATCAGAATAATAATAATAATAATAATAATAATAATAATAATAATAAAAACAACTTAAATTTTTTAAAAAACATGTGACTGCATAGCTAAGTGATTCAATTCTCTACTTGTTCTGCAGCTACATGGAGCTAGAAGAAGGAATGCAGAATGGAGGGCAAGGAATGGAGCTAGAAGAAGGAATGCAGAATGGAGGGAAAGGAGAGTCAAGGAGACTGGGAGGGTTATTCTCTTTTGCTTTCATTCCCCAGCTCTGTCCTCTGCCCTTGCACGCCCTGCTCTGTGACCTGGGAGGTGACCTCAACGGACTGTGTCACTTGAGCTTTTGCTCTCTTCTTTCTGGTGGGCCTGGCCAGTGAGAAGCACAAGTAAGGAGGGAGGGAGGCATAGAGAGAGGTCTGGCTATTTATCTCCCCCTACCCCTGCATGCCTTGCCACAGTTCTGGAAGTTTCTTTACCTCTGGCTAGAGTTCCTGTTGGTTGGCTCCAGGAAGAGCAACCCTTCCCTTTGCCCCTTTAGGCTTAGGAATAGTAATGGCTCCTGTCTCTACTGTTGCTGGTCCCTGGGTGCTTCACCATTCCTTGTTTATTTCCTTTAACTCTATCTACTTCTTTGCAAATAGTCTTTTCGTTAAACAGTTCTCAGTTAAACCTTTGAGTGTACAAATGCTGGGACCTTAACTAATACAAACTCATGGTTCAGAGGACATTCGCTTTCTTGTATTAGATACCTAGAGCAGTATCTTGTATTCTGGCAAACTTTGGTATCCTTTCTCCTTGTGCATACTTTATGGAGAAGCAATATACTATAGGTAACCATAACTAATCTCTAAGTGAATTCTTGTACATTTTAGTCACTCATGCATATGCATTCTTGTCGTGTTTACCAGGCACACACATAAGCCAGGCTAGGAAGAAGTCAGGATAAAGACCCCTGTGTGAAGTAATAACAGATATATGTATAATCTCCAAGGATGCTCTGGTAAATGTTTAAAAACTAGCTTTCTTGGGGTGGGTGAAACCCTGATTTGTGGCATTTGCCATTTTCTGTGGTGTAAATATTTCCACAATGGCCAATTTCAAACCACCAGTGTGACATCATTGAACATAAAATGGAAGAGATGCTACTTAACCATCAGCTCTTGTGAGCTGGTACAAGCCAGCTCCAGCACGCCATAGTTTATATCCAGCTATAGAGAGATAGAGATGGACACTTTTATATTACAGTGGGACTTTAATAAGTTAAAACATTATAGTAGTTTGTTGGGAAAGTCATTGTGTGACAAAATGGGGATATGAATTAGTTAGCAGGTGAACGTAAATAGGAAGCACAGGTGTGTTTGTGTTCTCAGTGGAGGGTACAACTGCTATTCAATCATTCCAAGTTTCAAATGCAAATTGACGTCAGCCTCGTAATTCTAGGATCCTGGAATCCTAGAATTTGCCTCAGTCTCTAAATTATTGGATGTGCTGGTGTATTATTGCAAATAAAGCTTTAGATACAGCTTGAGGGTTTACTTTTCTCCTTTCTCAACTCAGTTTTATGGCCAGTTAGCAACAAGGGAGAGAGTGTAAAAAATGATCTAAAATTGATAGAACAACCAATGCAGTTTCATTTGATGTTCTCTGAATATATTCCTGAAGTGGGACCAAAATTGTATAACCAAATCTCAGAATCTAGAACCCAGGAGACAGCCCTTAAAGAGTGAACGAACAAAGTTTAAAGAGAACAATAAATAGAACAGTAAATAGGAGGTATTAAAGCTACAGTACTTATAACCCCTAAATACGGGCCATGATGAAAATACAAATAGGTTCTAAAGTGTTTAGAGAAATTCTGGGATGAAAAGAATACTATAAATTATTATGGATAACTAGTTAAATTTTAAGTTAATACCAAACTTCTTGAAATGAAATAAATACTAGCCACAATCCCCTACATGTTATATCGTTAAAGGAAATTCTCAAATTGGAGGACTGGATAGAACTTTGGAAATTTATTCCAATATTTTTTAAATTTATGTGCAAATTGAATTTCACAATTACATGAGATTTAAAATACATGAATAAGACTAGGTGGTATTCCGAATTGGGTGTGTGTGGGGGAGTGCTAGGAGCAGTCAGCTCTCTGTGCAGCAATATGGAAGTATATTGTCTGTAAAGAATTTAAAAACAATAATAAAACTGACTACATGTCACTCTGCTTTTAATCATCTCCATGTGCTAGCAGTTCTAAACAATGTCAGTGATGAAATGCTCCTTGAAAAAAGTCTGTTGGTTTAAATTCTTAACAATTTCTATGGTTACTATTAAATTTATACACACACACACACACACACACACACAGACTATATATACTATATATATTACATGATTGTATGTAGAAACTTTAATAAATGAAGATGTTAACAGTCTGTATTTATATCCTAATATTATTTATTTTATTTCATATTTGTACTAAAAGTAATTTTGTCATAAAGAGAAAGAGAGTGGAAGATGCTATGTTCCAGGTGTTAAGTACACTGGGTATATATGTTGGGTAAATATGCTCGGTTTATGAGAGACTTATATAAGTTACCTAAGAACCTCAATATGTTTCCTGCAAAACATAATACTTGGAGATGGAATTTTACTTAAAATCTCTTACGAGAAACCAATAAAGTGAGGATGTTGCTACTATCACATTTCAACTTTGCCTACTCGATCTGCTGTCTCATATATATATATATATATATTTGCTATTATTTCTCATTTATTCACTAGCAGTTCAATAGCATCAAACACCGTACTTGTTTTCTCATTTGTTTCATATTATACCAACTTCTCCCTACAGGTTGTCATGTATTTTTTTCAATTAAAAAAAATTTTTTTCAGTTGCAGTTGACATATAATATTAGTTTCAGGTGTATAACAGTGATTAGACATTTATATAACTTACAAAGTGATCACCTTGATAAATCTAGTACCCATCAGACACTATACATAGATATTAAAATGTTATTGATTACATTCCTTATGCTATATTTTACATCCCTTTAATTATTTTGTAACTATCAGTTTGTACTTCTTAATCCCTTCCCCTTTTTCAACCACCCCCAACTCCTCTCCCATCTGGCAACCATCAAAATGTTCCCTGTGAGTTTCTGGTTTGTTTGTTTGTTTATTTTGTTCCTTAGATTCCACATATAAGTGAAATCATATGGCATTTATTTGTCTTTCTCTGTCTGACTTAACTCCACTCAGCACAATTCCCTCTAGGTTCATCCATGTTGTTGCAGATGGCAAGATCTCATTCGTTTTTATGGCTGAGTAATATTCCCTCGTATCTAAGTATCACTTCTTTCTCTGTTCATCCTTTGATAGACACTCAGGTTACCTTCATACCTAGGCTATTGTAAACAGTGCTGTCATGAACATATGAATGTTTGTGTTTCTTCCAAGTAGTGTTTTGGGTTTCTTTGGATAAATACATAGAAGTAGGATTACTGGGTCCTTCTTTGTCTCTTGTTATAGCTTTTGTTTTAAAGTATATTTTGTCTGGTATAAGTATTGCTACTCAAGCTTTAAAAAAATTTTTGTTTCCATTGTTATGAAATATGTTTGTCCATCCCTTTAATTTCAGACTTTGTGTCTTTTGATCTGAACTAGGCTATTGTAAACAGTGCTGTCATGAACATATGAATGTTTGTGTTTCTTCCAAGTAGTGTTTTGGGTTTCTTTGGATAAATACATAGAAGTAGGATTACTGGGTCCTTCTTTGTCTCTTGTTATAGCTTTTGTTTTAAAGTATATTTTGTCTGGTATAAGTATTGCTACTCAAGCTTTAAAAAAATTTTTGTTTCCATTGTTATAAATATCTTTGTCCACCCCTTTAATTTCAGACTTTGTGTCTTTTGATCTGAAGCTAGTCTTTTGTGGATAGCATCTCTTGTAAGGGTCTTGCCTTCTTATCTATATTTCAGCCTCCCTATGTCTTTTGATTGGAGCATCTAATCCATTTACATTTAAGGTAATTGTTGATAGATTCATAGTTATTGCCATTTTATTATTCACATTTTCAAATCTTTCTTATTCTTAAAGAAATCTCTTTAACATTTCTTGTAATGTTAGTTTGGTGGTGATGAACTCTTTCAGCCTTTTCTTGTCTGGGAAGTTTTTTAATCTCTCCTTCAATTCTAAATGATAGCTTTGCTGGGTAGTGTAATCTTGGTTATAGGTCCTTGCTTTTCATCATTTTGAGTATTTTGTGCCTATTCCTTCTGATCTGCAAAGTTTCTATTGAGAAATCAGCTGACACTCTTATGGTACTCCCTTGTAGATAACTAACTGCTTTTCTCTTGAAACTTTGGCATTTTAATTATAATCTGTTTTGGTGTGGGCCTTTTGAGTTCATCTTGTTTGACACTCTGCACTTCTTGGGCTTGTATATATCTATTTCCTTCACTAGGTTAAGAAAGTTTTCCTTCATTATATCTTCAAATAGGTTTTCAATTTCTTGCTCTTTCTCTTCTCCTTCTGGTACCCCTGTGATGCAAATGTTGGTCACTTGATTTGCCCTGCTGGGGGCCACCTGGCATGAACCACCAAGCAATCTACAAATGGCAGTCACCTGCACTGGGCTTGGAGGTGCCTCAAGAGGCAAAACTGCGAACCGAGGCTGACTGCCTCTAGTGCTGAGCTTGGTGCTGCTCAGCAACAGGTACAGGGCATATGGAGGCCAGACGCTACTTGTTTGGGTTTTGTGAAACTTTGGGAGATTTTAGGAAAGTCCACAGAATGAGTCAAGATAGACAGTTTGTATGGAAAAGCCACTGGAAGCAGCTTGGGTGGGCCTGCACGTCAGGTGGGGCGGGGTCTCAGGGAATCACCAGGACAGAGCAAACTGTGTTAACCAGGTGGATGGAGACTCAGATATGGTGGCCACCTGTGTCTACACTCCAGGAGGGGGAAGGACTCAACAAAGAAACAATGAATTCTGCTAGCACTTCTGTCTGGGAGAAAGCCACCCCTCCAGGCCTCGCCCTGAAGCCAGACAATTCAGTTCCTCCTCATATGTCCCTGGCATCTTTTGAGCTGCTGCCCCAGTGCTGGAACTCAGAATGAGCAAGTCCATCAGCAAGTAAGTCTGGGAATGGGAGGAAACTCTGCAACTCCTGCAGCCCTCTATTTCCTTCAGCAACAATTTTTGCTGGTTTTTACAGTCAAAAGTTGTGGGGATTTCTCTTGCTGGCACTGGAACCCTTGGCTGGGGAGCATGGTATGGGGCTGGGACCCCTTGCTCCTCCAGGTGAAATATCCGCAGCTGAGATATCCCTCCTATTGTTAACAGACACATGTGGGTATGAGACCAGCCTGTTCTGTCTCTGCTCTTCCTCCTAATCTTGAGGTGGCTTCTTCTGTATGTTTTTAGTTAAAGGACTACTGTTTGGTTAGACTTTAGGTGATTCTCAATGATCATTGTTCTGCAGTTTAGTTGTAATTTTGATGTGGTCGTGAGAGGAAGCAAGCACAGTATTTACTTGCTCTGCCATCTTGAAATCATTTATATTTTTTAATGCAAATCACTTTTCCTATTGTAGGTTAGGGCAGGCAACTGTGCAACTCTAGTTACTGGAAAAATACTAGTTGTGCTGAAAAGCATTTTTCATAACAAAATATTGCTTATTCATAAAAGTTTACAAACAGGACTTAATTTAAAATTTTTTATTTGTTGTTTCTCTTGAGGATCATTTATTTCTATTGCAGTATGTTGAATTCTCAGTACTAGTTGAAGCGGGTTTCCTGGGTCCCTGACCAAATATCCTTTAATTAATATGGAATTTATATTCTTTTCTTCTAGAATTTAAATCTGTCTGAGGTTATTAATATCTCTCAAGTGATAGTGCTTAAGAAAAAAATAACTACTTGGTGTTTCAGATTTACTTTTTTAAACAGGGAATAGAAGACAGGAACGTTTCTCACAGTTTTCAGGGAGCATAATACCCTTTTACCTACTTTCTTTTCCAAGAAATCTCCAAAGCAATCTCTGAATGTAAATTTAGAAGTTCAGGAATAAACTAAGTAAATTTTTAAAAAGAATTATAACATAGATCAGGGCATGAAAGAAATATCCAAAATTACATGATTTGACCACAGGTATGTTTATCTTGCTGATGTGATCAAATATGCACTTCTGGGTTTAAGTTAGCTCCTTCTTTATATCCTTCATGGGTACTAATGATAATGGACTGAAAATTGCTCAGGTATTAATACAACCTGATATACTGGTTCAAGTAAAACTGATAATGAAAGTGACTGTTAAAAGAAGCAGTCACTCTGTAGGTTGGTGTCTTTGAGGATAGCAAACTTAAGAAATCAACATGGTTATTCTTTTCTTCTTCTCGTGAGCATACCCCAGTTGGGCTGGGAGATTTGGGGAATTCGTTAGGTCTGTACTTGAAAACAAAGACAACAAGTTCTTAATCTTCTAAACTTAAACACTACAGGTCCAAGTGCAAGTCAGAAATATATTCGAAGTAGACTTTTGTGTCAATTTCCAGAGTTGTTTCTTTTCCCCTGCCTCCTCCAGACAAGAGAAATACCACCTAAGCTGGGGTGAGAGTGGGAAGGGAGTTTGGAAATGCACAGATGGGATGGAATTGACAGATCATGAAATATTCTTTTCTATTTGGGCTTCTGGAGATTGAGTGTATCTGCGCCGTACGTCCTGGTTAAATCCTGGGCACTTGGAATTTCCCCCATGCCCTCACAGAGTGGCTGCCATCCACAGAGCTGGTAGCAGGGAGATCTGAATGGGAGAAGCTGCCAAGGTCTCTGGCGACCCAGCGTTGGTGAGAGGACATCTGGAAGTTGCTGGTGTTCTTGGTAGCTCCACGGTTGTTACTGAAAGCACAGCTCAAACCTGTGTTCTTGATCTTTGTGTTACAAAGTTTACATAATAAATTATTGATAGAATTGTGAACAAACTTCTCTCTTTTGCTTCATTCTCCAAGGCTCATACTGTACATGTAAACCTTTAATGCTTCTCTGAGAGAATTAACTAACAAATGATGGAGAAACAGAAAAATGGAATATGTTTATTTTTGATGTGTAATAAACCACCGTTGAGCATGAAGTGTCAGGAGTTTTCTTTCTATCATAGAAATATTATTGTTCTCTAAAGATGTCATGGAAATTTTATGGTGTTTCTGGCTGTTATCATAAAATATCACTAATGTGCAAGAAACGACAAACTTAAAATTCTCCTTTTCAAATGCTGTAAGGGTAAAACCTAAAATATTCTATATAATTTATAGCTTTAATAATTCTGAATAGGAATTTCGTGTGTGTGTGTGATTTTTTTCTCCTTGGTTTTCCACACATATAGAGAATCCGTATCAGGACTATCCAATAGAACCTTCTACATCGATGGAAATGTTCCATATCTATGCTGTCTCATGCAGTACCCACTAGCCACATGTCATGATTAAACGCTTAAAATGTGGCTTGTAGGACTGAAAAACTACTAAATTGTAAATTAATTTAAATTTAATTTATTTATTAAATCAATTTTGACTTAAACAGTCACATGTGGCTCATGTCTACCATGATTGAATAGTGCAGATATAAACTCTTAATTTATTTTTTCTTCCAAATTCTACATAGGAAATAATTCATGAACTATATGTAACAGAAACAAAGCCTGCATAGCTTTTATGTAACATGTATTATCTCTGTTGTTTCGTCAACATTGTCTTTCTCTTGGCTTTACTATCATTTTATATACACAATGCTTTGACTTCCTAATAATGTGTGCATTGAGGAAGGCTATTATGAATTATATTTTTTTTGTATTACTTGAGCATCTATGACAGAACCGTGCAGCCAGTAGTAAGCATCAATAAATATTGATTGAATTAGAATCTCACTATCAAGTAATGACACTTATTTTATAAATATATAAATGTACACAGATACATATACTATACATATATATGTAATTAATCCTCATTATTCACAGATTCTGTATTTTTGAATTCACCAACTCCCTAAAATTTGTTTGTAACACCCAAATCAACACTCACCATGCTTTCACTGTCATTTATGGACATGCACAGAGTGGTGACAAAATTATATTGTCCATCGTGCACATTTCCAGCTAAGGGTGATCAAGGTGACACTTTGCTTTCTTGTTTTAGCTATCAGAGTGTTAGCAAGTATCCTTTGCATGGCCTGTTTATTGATACACTTTTCTCATTTTTGTGCTTTTTGTTGGTGAGTTCACTATTTAAAACAGGCCCCCAAGCTTAGTGCGAGTGCTGTCTAGTGTTTTAAAGTGCAAGAAAGCCGATGTGCCTTAAGGAGAAAAATGCATGTGTTACATAAGCTTTATTCAGTCATGAGTTATAGTGCTGCTAGTGGTGAGTTCAACGTTAATAAGTCAACAATCTACATTAAATAAGGAATCTTTAAACAGATATAGGCATAAAAGAAAGTTACATATTGATCAGTTAAAGAAAATGTGACTAGAGGCTTGCAAGAACCTAACCCTGTGTACCCTGTGTTTCTCCTTAGGAGCAGTGCTTCAGTATTTGGTATATATATAGTAATAAACTTGTTCCACACATCCCAAAGTTTTTTTTTTGAGTATATGTGTCTCTGTGTGTGTGACACAGATACACACACACACACACACGCACACACATTGTCATTTCTATCTGCCCCAGAACACCTCATTTTTGAAAGGAATAAAGGCAAGAGCTGTGACTAGCTTTGGTAGTTATGAATCTTGAACTCCTAAATTAAGATTCTGAGGATCAAATAAATGGAATCTACAAAATAGTTATTTCCCCAGCACAGTGTTCAGTAACCTGTGTTAAAAAGAAATTTAAATGGAAGGGTTTGCTCCTTCTTATGGAGGTGTGATGAATTTTAACAAAAATTAATTCCCAGTCTCAGGTAAACCAAACTTGAAAACTGTTTTTCATATGTATAAATATAAAATTTAATAGTCCTGAAGATTTTCTAGAAAACCAACTCATTCTCTTAATTGCAAGAGTTAAAAACAAGAAACTTCACCCCTATAGATTGCATTTATCGACACATACCAGGCATGAAGGGTCACATTTGCTTGAGCAACTTTAAAGTGAGCCAATTTTAGTGCCCTTGTCTCAGATTTGAGAAGCAGTCACTATAAGTAACCTTAGAATTCACGTGACTGGAAATTGATAATCAGCTGGGGGAGTAAGCAGCTGTAATTTCATTTGTACCTACTAACCATATTTTATTTATTGAAGGAATTCTTTTTCTTTGTAAAATGCATATATCTTTTTCTCCTTGTAATTTGTTTTTATTTTAGGAGGGCATCTGGTACTTTGTTTAAATCTGGAAATAATTTCAAAAGTTAGTTGTCAAAATTTGTCAGCAGCTCTTATTCTCCCTTCTGTTTTTCTGTCTTCCTCAACATTTTTGAAACTAGGTAAGCACTGAACCAGAATCTTCAGGTTGTTCAGCTAAATTTTCCTGTGCAGAAGTGAATTTATCAAGAAGTGCCTGTCACTTAAATAGACTATTTCCAAAGTTGTGAAAGGTCTCCAATGTGTTCACCTGAATTTATGTATTTATGAAAATTTTTGTCATTTCATATTTTTTTTTCCTTAAGAAGCACCCCCACCCCAGACACAGAAAATGGTCTAAGCTTCAAGTCTCACAAAATCTGAGTGCATCTCGGCCCCTGTGGCTATGTGGGCGACCTCCAGACTTCTGAGTGACTTTCCCTCCTGTAAAACAGGTGGCCTGGCCTAGGAAGCTGAGGCGGTCATATGTTCTGTTTCTGTTGCTCCTTTCTCAGGAGCTGGGTTAGAGTGACAGGCCTATCATGCTCAGATAGGGCCCTGTAATATTTATTAAAGTTTTTTTGGTTTCCTCTATGTAGTACTCAGGGGGTTCTCCGGAGAAATTCATATATACATATATATGAAATTCATATATAAATTCATGCTATTATGGAGGCTGGCAAGTCTAAAATCTGCAGAGGTAACATCTCTGTTAAAAGACCATCAGGCTGGAGAATTCTGTCTTACTTAGAGGAGGGTCAGTCAGACTTTTGTTCTATTCAGACCCTCAACTGATTGGATGAGACCCACCACATTATGGATCTTGTCATTTAGGGCCAGATAATTCTTTGATAAAGAGAACTCTACTGTGCATTGTAAACTATTTAGCAGCTTCCCTGCCTCTGGTGGCTGGATGTCAGCAGCACTCTCCCAACTATAACACATGGAAATGTCTCCAGACATTGCCACATTATGGAGGTCAATTGGCTATACTCATTATACTGATTTAAATATCAATCTCATCCTAATATCCTCAGAGAAACACGCAGAATAATGTCTGGCTAAATATCTTGACAACCTGTGGCTTCATCAAGTTGATACATAAAATTAATCATTGCACTCTGTTAACTGAGCAAGCTGTTATTTCTGTGACTGGCCTATTAATACCTGGGTTCATAATAATCCATTTTTGTTTTAAAAACTGTATATGCAATTCTATGTTAGCAAGTGTTACTTAAAAAGTTATTGTATGTCCTTTGAACATAAAGTAGAGATTCGAAGGGAAAAATAGAGTCTTATCTTGGAGGAATTTGTCCTTTAGGAGTAACCCTGTGACAGACCTACTCATCGGAGCAAGTCAGGGAGAATTCAAAGGCGAGACAATGATTTAGTTCAGCTCAATGCCGAGATTCCAAGAGGTCTAAAAGGGAGGCCGAGCTCTTTCCAGGGAGAAATACTCAAGAAAGACTTCAGGTGATATTTGAAGCTAAATTTAAAAAACAAACAGCAGTTGACTTGATAGGGACTGGCAAGTGAGAATTTCCATTAGGCATGAACATCAGTAGATATGTTCAAAGCACATGACGGTGGCCTGATTGAAGATGGGGGGTCATGGTGTGGCTGAAGAAGCTACTAAAAAACAGTCAGTGTGCCATGGATGGGCAAAATAGGATTTCAGTGTAGTTCCTGTGAGGTGCTGAATTGAGGGGCGGCTTCTTACAGCAGAGAACTGATATTTAATGAGGACTTCTACATGGAATAACAGCTTTGTACAATAAACAGAATTTTCCATTGCAGTATGATTTGCTCCTTTAAAAACTCAAGAGCATTGGTCTTCCTTATAGTTAGTCTACATCTATCCTTGAAACCTATACATTTTTTTTCCTGAGGCTAATTGAGAATTTGCTACTTATAAAAGTAGTCATTTTAACCTTGAAATGCTTATGAACTTTATTGACATTATTATGCCTCATGTTGTACGTTATAACTACAGAATTAAAAGTTTAATCTTCTTCCCTGTGTCAGGGGTTTCAACTCTGTCTTAAGAATAGTTCCAGGGGAGAGAAAGACAAGAGTTTTGTTTCACAAGTTAGGTTTCTATCTAAAATGTCAGAAGAAAGAGATACCGTAATTTTTTAAAAAGAAAACCACTGCCCTAGGTTAAAATTAATAGATAGAAAATCAAAACTAGATTAATAAAGCTCAGAAAAATGTGTGCATGTGTGCTGAAGTGGGGAGAGGTGGTATAAAGAGAATATTTGATTTGCTGAAATATTCGGATAATGAATCTTATCTATTATATCTATAAATATAATAGATATAATAAAGTGTATAATATATACATAAAATGAAACATAGTGGTACATTTTATAAGTGACATAGATACTAAAGAAGTTGCAAACCAATTTTGTGGAGTTAGAAACCGAAGAAATTGTTTTAATTTTTCTCATTCTTTCAATAGTATGTCCCAGAACACCAAAAGCAAAAATCAGACCAGCTTTATTATTTAGTCCAGAATTTGGTTTTAATAATTATTAAGTTGATCATTATTGAGTCTAGAAAACACTGTATCTTAAAAAGAATAATTTAATTCTTTTAGAGAACTCAATTGCTACGTCAGGAGCTGCAAAATAAGACTGTGATGTATTAACAGAGGTTCTAGGCTGGAAGATCTTAGCTTTCTATACAAATGTCCTTTTGTTTTTATAATTTAGAATGTTATTTTGATTACTAGAAATCCAGTTCAGATTCTTTGCAGATTTAGTTTACCTCTCATCTCACAAAAAAAAACCCTTTTTCCTCTAAATCAGTGCTTATCAACCAGGGGTGATTTTTGCAACTCCAGGAGACATCAGCAATGTCTGGAGACATTTCCATGTGTTACAGTTGGGGGAGTGCTGCTGACATCCAGCCACCAGAGGCAGGGAAGCTGCTAAATAGTTTACAATGCACAGTAGAGTTCTCTTTATCAAAGAATTATCTGGCCTTAAATGACAAGATCCAAGGTTGAGAAACCGTGGTCTAAATAGATCTATCAAGTCTTATTTTGTATTAGGAATCTGGTTGGTTGTCCATTTTTTCAATGCATTCTTTGCTTCAGAAAATGAAAGGCAGCATTTGTGATTTCAGCAGAAAAACATGTATGCAAGTTTTTAATTATAAATACTGCCCTTCTTGCAAATACTTTAAAAATAATGAAATCGAATCACTCCAGTACCTGCAAGGAACATAAACAGAGCTCTTTTTTTTTCCCCCAAGAGGGAAAATTCTGATCAAGGGATTTCTACATAGTGAGAATAGCAGTGGCAAATACTACATTAGAAAGAAATTGGGGGCTTCATGTTTTTCCTCTACTGACCTTTACCTTCGGATTGTTGACAATTCTCATCTGATACTAAGTAAAAAAATGTTCCCCCTGATTCTTTGAAAAGAAGAGACCAGTTTACATAAAATTCCACCACCTGCTCAGTGTAAATTACAGTGTAAACACCCACCCACAAACCACGTCCTTCTAGGATTCAAGGAGAACTTGCATTTTGTTCTCTCTGCAGCAGGGCCGGCGGCCTCTGCCAAGATACAAAATTGGGTGTCAGTCAGTGAGTGTTCAATAAATACTACTGAGTGACCGACATCAGACCTGGGTGACCGACATCAGACGGTTCCTACATGTTCGCTGGCTCGAATTCTTTTTAGTTTGGCAATGATCAACATTTCTTCCAGTCCACCTGGGCTGCTCCAATGGAGATAAGCTTACAAACATGAGAAAAGGGAGTGAGAGTATAATTTTTGAGCATTTGCAGCAAGGGAATGTTTAGAAAATTAAAAATTGTGCTTCTTACAATTGATGAGAAGGGATGTTCAAACAGCCCACTGAGAACTATTTAACTTGAAGTTTGCTTGACCTTGTTGTGACATGTGTACCCTCTTATCTGCCCCATGATGAGAATTTTTCATCAGTTCCTGCAAAATATTTTGACTACAATGAAAGCTGATCTATCTTGTTTTGCTCAAATGGATCGGGAAACAAAATCATGTGAAAATCTTGGGGATAGAAAAGAAACCTAAAGGGATTAGGATTTGCTTTTAATTCATGAGTCCTATTAATATAGGTCATTGTTTTATAAACTGGAAATGCAAGTTGCGTTTAATTTCAAAAGGTAGTTTAAATATGTGTGTGATACACAGATCTGTTCCAAAGTTTTTACAGTGTGCTTTGGAATCTCAGTGAAGTTATAAAACAGGGCAACTCCCAGTCTTAGGGGCAGGTACAGTTCGTACAGTAGATACCTTATCTCTTTCAGACTGGGCCAGAGTGTAAGGTGACCTCATCACTATTGATAGCCTTGGTACCATAAAGGAATGAATATCCAGAGGTTGTCATTGGACCTTTTGATAAAAAGCGCTGATCTAGAAGAAAGAAATCCCTGTCAACCTAAGGAATCATGTAATCAGAGAAAGCACACAGGCAATGGGACTCTTGGCTGTTGGCTTGAACGGCAGAGTCCGCTCAGGTAACAAAGCAGCCTTTTCCAGGTCATCCAACAGGGAAGGGCAGTGAGTGACCTGTACCAATGGAGATCAGCACGAGGTCCATTATATAATCAGCTCTCTGTTACTCAAGGATGAATTCCACAGTTTATGTACGTACCATGTTTCTTCCTGCTGCTTGACTGTTAGCCAGACTGGAGCTTAATGCCTTCAGAAAGACGTTGATTTTCCTAAAGAAGTGTTAGAATTCTACCCTGGTGACAGTTAAAAAGCAAGAGTAATAAGCATACCTGTGTTTGTTATTCTCGTTGTCACATCAACACAACACTGTGTATTTTAAACATATCTTCACTTGACTGAAGACCAGTGGCATTCTGGAATTTTTATTCAGTTCTCAAACTCCTAACTGATGAGCAGGAGCTCAACAGGCCAGAAGTTACCACTTACTTATCCTTCCTTGGACCAGTCTGACTATGCAAAAGTGTTTAGCCCTGAGACGCTTCATGTTGGTGCTACCTTCTCACATTAGTCAGTTAGCTAGAGAACCTTTGGTGGATTCTGAGAGCTGGAGGTGTCTTGGGGAGGGTCATCATTGTTTTATGTTTGAAGAATTCCAGGACAAAGAAACAGAAGTAATTAGGCTAAGGAAACAAGGATATTGAATGAGTCAGGATTCTGCAGTTTAAAATATGTAAAGAGAATAGATTTCATCTTAAATATTCTTACTACACACAACACACACACACACACTAACAAACACACGACACAGGAAAGTTTTAGAGGTGATGGGCATCTTTAGCACCTTGATTGTAATGATGGTATCACAGGTGTATGCATATGTCCAAACTCATCAAGATGTACACATCAAATAGGTGCATTTTTTGAATAATTGTACCTCGATAAAGCTTTTTTTCTCATTTCTCTAAACAATGCTTTCTTCTTAAAAATCTTTTTTCCAGCTTTATTGAGATGTAATTGACATATAACATTGTGTTCATTTAAGGTGTACAACAATAAAGCTTTAAAAAAAGAAGATAAAAAGACGAGCATAGACTGAGAGAATATACTTGTAATAAATATATCTGTCTAAAGACTTGTATCCAAAATATATAAATAAGTCCTACAGTTCAACAATAAAAAATAAATAGCCCATTAAAATAGGTAAAAACAAAGACATTTCAAAAATAATGAGAAAGATAACAACTTGAAAAAAAGATTGCTTGAGGTGTTTGGGTCCAAGTTCACAGCTCTTTTTACTACACGGTTCTAAAGAAAATTATCTAGTCCCATGGTTAGGCAATGGAAATAATTGTAATACAACAATAATTAACAATAAGTTATACCCACGTGTCCAAAAGACTCAGCTACGAAACATAAATTTAGTTTAGCATGGCTTTCATGAACATAATATATCTTTAATGGGCTTTCCTAACACTAGGCCCCTAATTAATTGTGATGACTAAATTGGCGAGCTGCTCTCCATGGCTCCCGGTGGCTCACTGGACACTCAGAGAGTTCAGAGATTGATGCTGTCTTTTTCTGTGAACTCACGGGCATGTAAATGCACTTCTAGCTACATGTAAGGCCATTCTTCCCCTCCATTCTGTGTTTCTCCACCAGCAATTCATGCCAGTAGGTCTCAAGGATTTGAGAAGCTATTAAAATGTGCCTTTATTTTCTTAAACTGGGAATGAGTGAGATGTCTTTTAGTCTGGATTATTTTTTTCTAAGACCAATGTTGGAATTTTCTTCCTCATAAGCAATTAAATAGCACTCCTCAGGCAAAAAGACCCTTTGGCCTTAGCATATTTTAAAGCAAGCACCACTCACTGCTGGTGGGATTTAAGCCCATGGGGGTTCTTAGCCTGGGGCTTCCATGAGCTTGTGGAAGAATTCCTCATTTTATGAAGCTTCTGTCATGAGTCTCCTCCTATAGGTCAGGTCTGGAGGAGCAATCTCCTGTCAGGGGAGATAATTAGCTGGTAATGAGACTTAGTCACCAGGGACACTCTGCTCATCTTTGTAGACAACTAAAGAAGGAGGAGGATGGAAAAATAGGCCCGCTGCTCTGCACCTCTGTTGAGTTATGTAGGATGGAAAAGGAGCTTCAAAGCTTAAAATGTTTCAAAACCCCAGATCAAGCCGAGCCTCCTCCTGGCAGCCCACTGAGAGGCTGTTAACTGCAAGCAAATGCAGCTAACGCTTTATTATTTTTGGAGGGGGAGGGCATTGGGATCCTGTTAGTTTGCTTCTTGAAGTGTAAAGGCTTCTTTCATAGTGTATCATCTTCACAAAAGACCACAGATGTTAAGATTCCATTTATGTATATAAAATGTCCCAAATAAGCAAATTCATAGAGACAGAAAGTGGATTAAGTGGGTTTGAGAGGATGGGGGTGGGTGAGTGGGGTGTGACTGCTATAGGGTTAGATTTCTTTTGGAGGTGATAAAAAACATCCTCCTCGATTAGATAAAGGTGATGGTTGTGCAACATAGCAGATACACTACAGATGCTGAATTGTGTTCTTTAAAATGGTAAATTTGATGTTACGTGAATTGCATATAAACAATTAATATATAGTTGTGTCATCTTAAGATGGGGACTGGCAAAAAGTGGCATTGGGGGTGACGGATCCTGAAATGCTGTGGATGATAATAATGACAGCTATGCACATTGTCTTCCAGCCATTGTGTTAAGGACCTGATGTGTGTTCACCCATTTAATCCTCAGAACAGCTCTCTGAGGTGGGTGCTGTCATTACTCCCATTGCACAGATGAGGGAACTAAGGCAGACAGGGGTCAGGTAAGGTCACACAGCTGGGGCATGGTGGAGGGAGGCTCCCTCCAGGCAGTCTGGCTGCAGAGTGTACATCTAGACCCTGGTGCTGTGCTACTGTTTGGATTCTAGCAAGGGCACTGCAGGCAGGATACGATAAAAGGCAATCTGGAGAGGCCATGTAAGTGCAGGAGCTCAGGGTGCCCCAGTTGAATGCTGGCACAGACTCAGTCTGCAGCAAAGGTTATCTGCACAAACAGATTAGCCCTCCTGGCTGTCGTGCCAACCCTGCGACTGACGTCAGCCCCTTTGGCCCCTATTTGTTCAGAGCGGGAGCACACAGGCGTTCTTAGCTACAGATTGGTCTCTGCAGACACACCTCTGCCTCTCCCAGTCCCTCACCAAAAGGCGGGATGCAGAAATCTTGGCATTAGTTCCTGATGCAATACTGGCAGCTCTCTCAGGGCATGTGACCTTGAGAGTTAATGTGTGCACATAACATCATTCAGTGTAGGTTTTTGGTAAGAAATAAGCTTTAAAGCAATTTTGCATAGTTTTACACTTTTAAAATCAAACGTAATGATCTCTGAATGAAGGAAAAATGAGTCACCTTGGTTATCTTAAAATGATTCTTATTTTAAGTCAATAATACATAGAAATAATGATCTAACCACTTTCCATTTTGTTAAATATTAAAATATAACTTCCAGCATTCCAGTTTATCTTTAGAATCTCTCTCTTTTTATAATAAGCAAAACATAGATACATATTTGGCATCTAGAACTCTTAGAAACATGAATTGAGAGGTGATATAGAGTAGTGAGTAAGACTCCCCTCTTCTGGGTCAGAAGCCCTGCCTGACACTTAGCAGCCATGTCCCTTTGGCTGGGTTTCCTTAGCTTCTTGTGCTTCTGTTTCCTGAGTGTAAAATAGGTCATTCGTGACTCTTGCACCACAGAAGTGGTCTGGGGTCTAAATGACCTAATAGGGGCAAAGCCTTTAGAGAAGATCTAGCACAAGGCACACAGTATGCCTGTTATTTGTGTTAAATCTGGATATTTCAATCTGATACATAAATGATGAAAACAGTCATATATTTGTACCAACCCTCACATGCTCATGTCTATGTTTCCTTCATTATCTCATTTGATTCTAATATGGGTCCCATTTGACACATGAGGCAA
>NW_006438088.1:11005823-11062227 GCF_000325575.1 Pteropus alecto
GAGTGACAAATGTCTGCTCAAGATCACACAAGGAATTAATGTTTTAGCTGAGTCCAGAGCTCAATTCTCCATATTCTTCAACCAGTTTTATTTATTTTTATAAGTCATCTTTTTATATAATTTTCATTAATTTCTTAGTGAGGAATTTATAAAATATAAAGGTGTATTTCAAGGTTCAAAAAATTTAAAGATCAAACAGCAGAGATGCCTTAATTGAAGGACAGAACCTGAGTCTAAAATCCAGCTTCTTGTTAGTCCCACAGCTTCTAGAGACAGGCCCTGTTCCCTTGTGTTTTTTCATGGATTATAGATTTTTCAGTGTAGTAGGGTAAAATAGTCTTATAATATTGTAGTACTATATTATAATATAATATTATAATAGGTAGTAAGTATTAAGGATAATCAGTATTAACCTTTCATTTTATGAATTAGGAAACATATATGGATTATGGAAACAGAAGGCTGGTATGACTTTGTTGAAATTGCTAAACAAGTAAATATAAAAGCTGAGAATTAAACATATTGGTCTAGCTCCAAGTCTGGTCTCCTTTCTGTTTTAACAAATTCTGTCTCACTGGTGAAGGAACTTACTTCAACTGCATCAGAACTAGGCAATAGCCTCCTTCCCAGCCTCCCTGTTAAACTCCTCTCCCCCATCCTTAAGCATCCCACTGTAAAGACCTCTCCAGGTGTGGAGGGGCTTCAGGAAGCAGGCAATCTGCCTGCGATGCTTCTTAAACCTGAGGTTCCTACATGTTCGGCAGGTGCACAAATGGTCCCCCTTTCTGGGATTACAGCAAAGCCCTCTCTCATCTGCATTCACCATTTCGTAGCATCTTTTCTGCTATCTACTAGTAGATTTGGCAAATCATTAACTTCTCTATGAGTAAGTTTTCCCTCTTGTAAAATAGGTACAACTCCATCTATTTCATAAAGTTTTCAAGAGAGTGAAATGAGCTAATAAATTTATATGACTTAACACAGTGTCTGGTATATAATTAGTATAACTGATACTGTTTTTATTTGGGATGAACTGCTCTTCAGATCCATTTTAATATAAATGGAAACACTCGTTGGTGGCAATGGGGACAAGAGACTTGCTTGGGGCTATACATCCCTTTCTTTGGCCTAAGTCCGAGAATTCCTCCTCTCTGGTTTATGGAATTCAGTCCTCAGTGTTCTCAAGTGAAGATTTCCCTAGCTCCTTCTTGCTGGTTTGGTTTCTAAAATTACTGGTTTGGTTTCTACTCTGATTAGAAGGTATGATAAGAGACATAAATGATACACATCCAGAATGCTATAAAGAATTGTGCATGCCTCTTATTGAAAAGAAACAGACACACAGGGACATCGAGAGGTCTCCAGGGATGGGAAGGGTAGGATCTGCGCTCCTTGGCCACACCCTCCCAGGGCACTGCCCTTTTGGACAGAGAGCCCACCAGCAAGAAGGCATGTGCCAACGTCTTTCCTGGGAGGGAGGGGCACATCTTGGCCAAGTTCTCCACATTCTCTTGCCCAGCCCCTCTATCATCAACAGCACACAGTTATTTAGCATTCACATTATTAGGGCTCAGCATGGTCACAGGTCACTCTATTGAATGGCCTGCTTGCTTCTTGCCTGTGTCTCCCACAGACTGTAGGGCTCTTATCAGTAGAGAGTATCTTTTTCACCTTTGCAGCTATAGTTTTTAGCACAGTGCCCAGCGAACAGTGGGTGTTTAATAAATGCTTTTAAAATAAATCACTGACTAGACAAACTCCAAAGCAAGAGAAGCATCTGTGAACACAAAGCAAAGGATGAACCTTATCGAACTTTCCAGGCTAAGAGGCGGATTTGGTATGACCTGTCTTATCTTGCATCACTCTCCTCTTTGCCCTCTGTACAACAATGACTCTGGTCTCCTTTCATTTCCTCTCGCTCATCAGGCCCATTCCTGTCATGCAGGGCACAGTATGGTTTGCCAGGTTGTGCAAAACACAAGGCCACTCCGCCAAAGTGATATCAGTGCTTCCAGTAGAAATGTCGTGTGAACCACAAACATGACCTACACCTGTAATTTTAAATTTTCTTGTAGACAAATTAAAAGAAAGTAAAAAGAAGCAAGTGGAATTAATAAAATACTTCATTTCACCCAATATATCCAAATAGTACCATTTCAACATGTAATCAATATGAACGTAATTGAGGTATTCTATAGATATATTTTTTCACGCTAAACCTGTGAAATTCAATTTTATATTTTTGGTGCATCTCAACTTAGACTAGCCACATTTTAAGTGCTCAGTAGCCAAATATGATTAGTTGCTATAATGTTGGATGACATAGGGTTGAGCTGTTGCCATTCTAGATAGTGTAGAATTTTATAAACAAGTTTTCTGGAAGTTGATAGTAAAAAGTCTTTTTCCGACAAAGTCAATAAAATAATAACAACTTTCTAACAGAAGTAAAGGGTCTTAAGGTGGTGGTGCCTTTTTTCTAATTTGCACAAAGATGCATCTTGGGCAGTGGTGGCCTTGTTATCAAGGAACTTTTGTACATTTTGTTACCTCTTCCTGGAAGCCCAGCCCCCTTTGACTGGTCAGTATTTACTCATGTATCTATTAAAGTGCCACCTCCTCCATGAGACCTCGGTCCATTTTCTCTCAGAGCCTGTTTGTTCCTTTGCCTCATAACACTTACTTGGATTTGTAACAATATATTCATGTATGAGATAATTTGATTAAATTCTGTCTCTAACACAAAATAGTAAACTGTAGGAGGGCAAGTTCTTGTCTGTTTTTGCTAGCCATGGAATCCACCAACTCTGAGCATAGTGCTGGGTGCAGAGAAAGGGCTTCTTAAAGATGCACTGAGGGACTTTCCAGCTGATCGCAGGTGACAATGTCAACCAGCCCCACAGTTTGTGATGCTCATGTTCTTATGATCCCACATACATCTTATTCTCTGCCACCAGGATTGGACAGAGTCTGGAATGTTATTCAAGGTCTCTCCAGGGAAGAAAGCTAACTGTTCGCTCTCACTGCTCAAATGTATTTTCTGTTCACAGTATGTGAATTCATCTGACCAATTTCCCCTGAATCTGCTCCAGGTGCAGCCGCCTTTGGTCTTTGCAGAGCTAGGTTTTATTTTGGGCTCATTCAGGAGATTTAATCTTTAGTGGACACTTTAAAGCAAACACATTTTAAAAGTAGGTTAGTTGGTAATTGCCAAAAACTCAGGCAATCGAACACTGCATTTTGAAACACACAGGATTGTGCAAATTCTTACCTGAAATCCAGGAGCTGCTAAGCTAGGAAATTTACTCAATTGCTTCATATGCTATCTTCTCTCTTCCCATCCTCCTAGTATTCCCACTAGTAAATAAAAACCACATGTGGGGCCATTATGAATAAAAGTTATAAAATGAATTATGAGCATAAGGCAAAATGATTGCTAATCAATTAGCATTAATAATGTGTATAATGTTAAGTGAAGTGGTTAAAATTTGGAACTCAGACTATCTGGGTTCAAATCCTGAACTCGCCATTCACTAGCTGCATGACCTTGGCAAGTCTTTTAACTTCTCTGAGGCACAGTTTCTTGCAAAATGAGAGATAAAAAAGAGAACCTATGTCATAAGTGTGTTGTGACACCTGTGAGAGCTACGGACCATATAGTGCTTGCATAGTGTTGAGTTTATTTTTGTTGGAGGAGTTTACACCTATATAACATTCAGGAGCTAGTTAAGGATGGATTCTTCAGGTAATTATTGTGCAGATACAGCCTTCATTTGAGAGAAAACAAACAAGGTCCAGTACCCGCTAATTTTTTGATCATTCCTCTGGTCTTGTTTGAGTAGGCCTTACTGAAAAAAAATGTTTCAACAAAGCAAGACCTCACATGAATAAAGTAGAAATAAAACTGATGGTTGTCGAGTGTTGAGTTAGATTTCACTGAGGCCTCTTTCTGTCTCTGAAACTTAGAAATCTATATCTGGTGGTGAATAGAAAAAAACCGTTAAGAGCTATAAAAGGCAATAAAAGTATTTTGTAACTAGAAAATGCTCAGTGTTCATATTAACCAGTTTATTTTAACTGGACTCTCTTAAGCCTAGAGTATAATTTGATTCAGTCATAGAGGTGGAACAACACATCATTTATTATGTACTTTCTGCTCTATTTTCCACCAGGCCTGGCAAGTGCATGGAAGGTGGTTTCTTATACAGCGAGATTAAAAGGAAGATTTCTAGAGCTGTCCCTGCTCAAGGTCGTGTCCCACACAGATCTGATCTGCCAGGCTGGCCACAGATTCCACCATTAGAGATGTATTCCTTTGTATTGGAGTCTCCAATTATTAAACCATTCCCAGCTACAGTCGCCTTAGTTTGTTTTTGGCACTTGGCAATGGAGATTGTGGAGAGGGCAAAAACTTTTAGTTCAGACATACCTGACCTGGGCCTTTAAAACAATTGTATTATCTTTACAAGTCATTTAAGTCATTGGGGTTTATTTCTTTACTTATAATGAGGGTTGACATTAATGGACTACTCCATTGGTTTGTCATGAGGATTAAATTATGTGATGGCTTTAATGAAGGGAGCACATAGTTGCCTGTAATAGTTGTCATTTCCCTGAGAAGTAGAGAGGTAAATTATGATACAAGAAGGCAAAAGTCCAGAGTGGGGACTCCTGCCTGGACCTGAAGCTCTGGGAGACAGAAGAGGCATGAGGCTATAGGAGCCTGAAGGGACATGTGTGTGGGCCAGAGAGGAAGGAGAGTAGGGTGAAAGAAAGGGCAGAGCATATGACAAGGAAAAAGGATGCTGAACACAAATGTCACTGACTTCAATCCTCAGACTTATCATAATGCCTGGATGATGAATCTGCATTACAATTAATAGAATGGTGTCGATAATGTCATTACTTCAATCACAATTAAGGGAGAAGTAAAATAATGTACTTCATATATGGAAAAAACTTGATATGTGATATAGTTGCAGTAGTAATACAGATATTAATTTAAATTACTTATTTATACACTTCTTTTGAGTGCTTGCCCCGTGCCAGGAACTGTTCTAAGCACTGGGGATACGGAGGTGAACATAATTGCCTACTGTCAGAGAGCTCAAGTGCTGATGAGGGAGATGGACAAGAACCAGCAAAGAAATACAAAATATGTCAGCCAATGAATGTCAAGAGAAAAATAAATTAGGTAAAGATACAGGGAGTGTAGAGGGGTGGTATTTTACACAGGGTGATCAAGGAAGCCCTCTCCGATAACGACTGAGATTTTTTTTTTATTGTTTGCAGAACTCTCATGACTGATGCAGTACCTAAAACATGGCAGACACTCAACAAATGTTTGTTAAATAAATGAATGAGTAAACAAATGAACAAATCAAATGTGGGAACAGGGTCAGGGCTGAACTTACCTGTAAGCTTCTCGAAAGTGAGTTCATATAAGATTTTACCTTCTACCTGGCAGAATTCATCCCTGGATTTTCCCAGCACATGTGTTCATTTATTCCCTCATTTATTTATCCTTTAAACCTGCACTGAGTGCTGATATTAAGGCCTGGGTAACCTCTGTGGTTACAAAGATGGATAACATTAATTCCTATCCTTAAAGAGGGGTGAAGAAAACTAGTGAATAGATGATTATAATACAATGAGATATATGCTATAAGAGAGTTTTTATAATGTATTAGATAGCATAAAGAAGGGAGTTTCTACTATAAGGACATCACGGAGGGGATTACAAGAGCACACAGAGGCTGAGTCTTAAAGAATGTGTAGAGGCCAATCAGGAAAAGTAGAAGCTGGGGATGACTTCAGGGTTGTGGAAATGTTTAGAATAAAGGGCATTTGAAACAGTGAGATCATAAATACAAAGGCACAGAGGCACAGGGGCTCATGGAGTGCCGGGGAGGACTCTCCTGGAGCAGGGGAGGACTGGAAAGGCAGCCAGGGTCTGGATCCAGACAGATTTTGGGTACTCCAAGAAATGTAGACTTGCCAGTGGAGGAGTTCGACCAAGTGAGTGAAGTGATCAATATTGTTGGCTTTTAGAATGATCACCTTAGGATCTAGGTGAGGAATTGGTAAGGGCCCAAGTTAGGACAGCTGCTGGGTAAATGGAGAAGAAGAGATGGTCTGAGAGAGGCTCCAGGGTAGAACAAGCAGAAATTGATAATTAAATAAATGGGAGGCAAGCCCGGAAGAGAGATGTGGAAGAAAAGAAGTGAGGTTGGTACCATTCACTGAGTTTCGGTTACATGGTTCCACATCTATAGGAGAAACAATGATCCAGATATAATAGCAGGCTGAAGAATGCTTTTTTTTAAAGTATTCATTTAATTGAATACAAAAATTCCCTTAAAAACTTTTCTATTTTAATTTTCTTTCATATGGCACCTTTTAAATATTTAAAAACTTTGGTGTCAGGGGTATGTTTCAATAGTCCTTTGATGAAGTCAACCTCTCTAAGTTCATGGTTCTTCGACCTAGGTTTTTCAGGGCCTTTGGTCCCTGAGACCTCCTTGGGAACAAGAAAGGCCTACACAGGCAGAGCTCTCAGGCACCTCTCCACTGTGTCACCCACAACACCTCCACCCTACTTGTTCTAAGCTGATGTCAGGAAATTCAGAAAGGGCTCTGGAGCTTTCTTATCTCTGAAATTGCTACTCTAAATTTTCGTAACTCATACAATATGTTTTCTTCAATGTAAGTGCATGGCTGCAGATCTGTTACAGGGTGTTTGTTTTCTTTTTGTTTATTGTTTGCTTCTATCTTGGAAAATGTAGATCATCAGGGGACCAATATTCATAAATTTAGTATTTGTGCCTGATTGCTTTTAATTGTGGATAAGATTGTTTTGATTGCCACATAGTTTTGTTTCTTAATAAATATACACAATGGTCTGTGTTTCTCTAAACAATTAGAATAAAACATCTGTGACCAGTGCAGGCCACAGGGCCTGCGTTGCAACTCTGCCATCAGTCTAGATGAGGTGAAAAGTGAAGGCAAGTCACAAATCAGCTGAGAATTAACACAAGCTGTTGTTTTTGAGTTTTCTAAATATTTTTCAACTCCCATTGTGTGTTTTTGTGTTTTGTACTCAAAAAGTGCTGCCAAAACCTCCCCCAAAGGCAAATCAAACTTCTTATACGTCATTAATCTCAAGGAGATGTGTTTGTTAACTATGAGGAGATGACTAGAATACATATTTTTACCACATTGGAGTTCACAAATTCATTTTTTAAAAGTAAGATCTTGGCTACATGAATTTGTAATCCACTTCTGATTTGCATCTTTAGGATAGTGTTCAGATACTCAAAATGTATCCAAATAAGAATCATATCCTTGTGGAATTAGCAGGTATAAACGTTTAGGAAAGAATGTATAGAACCGGAGAGAATAGAGAGTTGGGTAACCTTAAATAGAAAGCACAAACTCACACACGTTGCTATTTTGTGTGTGTGTGCATGTGTGTGTGTTTTCTTGTCTGTGGACAAACTGTTCTTGGAAAAAGTCTTCTGCTTATATATTCCTTTTGTTGAATGCTATGAATTTTCAGTATGCCTTTCCCCCATGTAACGATTATTAAGTTCTCTAAATAATAGCAAGACTGTTTTCCTGTTTTCTACCTATGTTTCTGGGCACAGCATTAAAACTGATTACAATGAATCCTATGTGTTAAGTACTAATGTCACTTTTCTTTCTTTCATTCCTGGGGCCGATGGGATGGCATAGATTTGATGCCTTTGTGCCTCAGGAAAACAGAAAATAGACGTTGTCCATCTTTGCCAAGGAGATTGATGTCGTATTCAATATCACTGTGGGGCACAAGAAAAAAGCTGCCTCTCCTGCACCACAGCTCCTTCCCGGTCGTGACCTTCTTTCTTTCTTTCATCATTACAGCAAGAAAATGCTAAGCTTTACTAACTCCTTATTCAAAATGCCCTTGAAGAAAGACAATGAGGTATCAGGAAATAATAGATTCATATTACAATTCCTCCACAAACTTCTTAAGTATCCTTGGAAAATGCTATTGTGTTTAACTCAGTTTCCCTCTTGCTTGGGGACACTAGGTATTACAGGTATCTAAAGTCTCCCTTGATATCTAAGTGAGTTTGATATCTCAAATAGTCAATGCCGTAGTAAGATCTTTTCTATAATGTCACTTTTCTATTTCATATTGTCTCACTGAATTTCAAAACATCTAATAAAAACCACTAATACCATAATTTAAAGTTAGCTCTCTGTTTTGCAAAAAGCCAGTTCCACCCTGTAGCAAACAAAAATAGCAAAGGGGAGGAATTGTTCCAAATGTTAGGCCGTTTATTTCCTATTATTTAAAACTTATGTTCTATTTTTTTTCTTTGTTGATTTTTAAACTTGAAATCTGTTTTGTGATGTAAAGAATATGAATAGATTTGGAAGAAAAAAGAGAAACATCTCTGAGTACACTACTCCAAATATTTTAAACCCCTTTGGAATGCACAGATAAAATCTTTCTTAGTTTGTGTGTGGGATCTTGATTATGTAGCTATGAATTATTTAAACAAAGTTTATGCAACATAAAGAACCGTTGTCTAAAAATGTGAATAATTGTTCTTTTTCCTTTTGTGTTGTAAATTTATTGTTGCTGCTGATGTCATGAAAGATATTTTATTCTCTCCAAGCCCAGTTTTCTGCCTTGCTTTTTTTGTTGTTTTTGTTAGAATTTGGCTGTGATTGGTAGAGTCAACTAATGAGTTTTTTCACTTTCAACCTATTGTTCATGGAAACAGTGTCACATGTGACAAAACAGTGAGCCACATACCACAAACTTCAGGTTGGCCTCTATGAAGTTTGGGCTCAGTATTGTTTCACCAAATGTCTAAAATTACAGCATTGATCACTTTTCACAAGGGAAACAGAATAGGAAAATAGCCCCAGGCTCTGAAAGCTGTTGGAGCTTTTGCTTTGGTTGGCTTGTTTATATTTTAGGGTCTAGCTTAGCTCTGTGCTAATACTCCCATTTTTGTTTGTTTTTCCCTTCTAAAATAAATTATTACATCTGTGAGCTAATTAACAGGCCATTTGAATTTCTTTACTATCCCATAGAAAATGTTTGTGAGGTAGGATGAACACAGAGTAAAATATCTATCTATCAGAGTAAAATATGTTTCGCTCTCTGTTTCTCTGCGGGCTTGAAGAAGTATTGTTTGAATATTAAATCCTACACTTGTGCTTAAAGGGATAATTTTAAAAATGTGCAAAATGGGGATGTGTGATTTGATGATAGTTTAACATGAAAAAAGTTTTCTCTGGACTAGCTGTGGTTTACAAGTTGGATGCCAGTGAGCAGTCTTGCAGGGTGGTCTAGGGGTACACCAAGGGACGTGACCTGCAGAAATGGGGGCAATACTTGTGGCCTCTTCAGGCCTTCTGACAATGATCTTTGATTCCAAGACCTGCGTTTCAAATGGAATTTGCCCCAAACTTAGAAAGCCCAGCGAAGGGTGACTAGGATAATTGGATCTCAAAATAGTGTCACTTGAGTAATGAGTGAGGAGCCAGGAAGAATATGATTTAGGAGGGTGCATAATTGTTTTAAATGTTGGAAGGGTGTGCTAGGAGAAAGAGGGGTTACATCTCTTCACTGTGGCTTCAGAGAGTGGAGTTATGGTCAGCAGGTAGAATTATTGTAAAGTATACTTCATCTTAAGGAAAGGATGCCATTTCTAATGGTTTGAGCTTCCGAAGTGGGTGTAGAGGGCTGTAAGATGTAGCCAGTGCCTGTCGCTGGGGGTGAGCAGAGAGAGGGTGGCTGCTCCTCCTGGGGAGATGTGGTAGGGGTTGGACTGAACCTTTGCTGCAAAGCCTTTCAACATGGAGATCAGCTTTTACTGATTCTGGTAGTAAACATGAATCCTTTATGTCTCTAATTATGCAAAGATTCACCTGTAACAGGCTCTTTGCAAAAGCAAAGTGGAAATGTACATTATGGAGGCCCTTGGCTAAGTTCTGGGGTTCTGGAACTAGGATGGTTGGGTTTACTATTTCTGAGATGATATACTTCTCAATTTTCACATGTGTAGAATGTGGAATGTAGGATGCATCTCATAGGGTTGTTGTAAGGATGAAACAAGGTAATATATGTAAAGACATGAGACCAGGGCTTGACACAAGTAAGCCTTCCATATTGGTTAGCTGTTATTATCATCACCCAGGCACTAGGATATATTAAATTACCAGCATCTAAACCAAATTCAAGTAACCACATTTAAATATTATGGAGTACTAATGAATGAGATTCTACTGGGAAGGCTGGTCCAAGTTAACCCATAGCTGTTTGTGACTGAATACAGAATGCCTAAGCAGAGAATTTTTTTTTTACCATTATTGGGCAGCAACTTTTCTGACTAAACAAATACCGAAATGCATGATACTTTCATTCATTGAATTGCTTTCACAATGAGCCAATAAACAGTTTAGTTAACATTTCCAGGTCTCAACTAAAATATCCAGTTTTCCAATTTATTCATGCTGGTTAAATTCCCAATTATTATTTCAGTAACAAAACTGAGGCCAGTTGAGGAAATTGGTGTGAAATGACTCTTGCTGAAATTTAACGTAAATAAATAAATAAATAAATAATAACTAAAGCCTAATTTTAGAGGTAAATGAGTTAGAGTATGTTAGGTGGGAGTATGTACTGCAAGCATGATTTAGCAGAAGGAGAAAGACATTTTGGATCAAGGGAAAAACAATAGCATAGGTTATAGTTTATTAACTGTGCCATTTACCTACTTCCTTAGAAATGTTTAACAAGGCTTTATTGATCACAATAGCCTTGATTTGTATGTGGGAACAGAAGATTACGTTGTGGGCACCAGACCAATCCTTGTATACAGCGTCTGGAAGCCAAAGACTTCATTAATCATTGATTTTAGGGGGATTGTACAAGTCCATATGAGCCTGTTTTTTGCCAGCATACTTCATCATAATATACAGTTTGATTTATGAATGATTATAGGGTATTGGTTCTAGAAGGGATCACAGATTAGAAATTGGAAGACCTAATCAGTGGCAGAGCCAGAGTTAGGTTTTTTGATTCCTTTTGGAAAGCCTTTTACAGTTAACATATGTTGAATCTTTCATCAACGGAATTTGAACCTTTGATGCAGATCTAAAAACCTGACAGCTCAATAATAGAAAACATTTCTCCGAGCAACTCACTATGAGTGACCTTCAGACACTCTTGGTTGCATCTTCTATGAAGCTTCCCCATGAGGCTGAATCTCTATGTCAGAGACCCTGAAGATTGGGTTCAGAAAGTGTTCAGCAAGAAATGCACAGTCCCTGGTAAGCAGGGAAATGTCTCAGGTAGTTTAGTTCACAGTCTAGAACTCTTTCCAACATCACATAGCAGACTCACCTGAAAACTTTAGTTTTATGACTCACTAACACCCAGGACATTAACAGGTTTTGACTCACCCAGGTATCTGGCTTACTCTGACCATTAACAGCCTGCTTGCTCGCCCATGGAGAAGGCCACAGGTGTGCACCAGCAGCACTGGGGCTCTCTCTGAGCTCTACCCTCTAGCATCTGGCATCTCTAATTTCCCACCTCTTTCCTTGGATATATAAGGATTCTGTTTCTACCTTGCCCATTTCAGTTACTGTTTTGTATGGATTGCCTGTTTGGCATTCAGTTTGGCTTTGGTCATCTTCTGCTCCACATTTGTGGGCCAGCACCAAATCACTCTTGGCCCTATCTAGGCTGGATCTGGCAACCCAGACTCTTGTGTGTCAAGGAGGGGAGTTCAGACATTCAATCTGTGAATCAAGGTTGTGTGAATTTATCGTACCTTACTGCCTGCGGCTGTGGCTGTGGCTGGAACATTGTCCCTGGACTGCTATGGCATTCCTTGCCTGGGGTCCACCTTCAACCTTGGCTGATTCCTCACACAGCTGAGTGCTCTAAGCTCAAGGGAATGCAAGGGGTATGGTCCCCACCCTCCTATGCTGGATAGCAGCCATTGCCAGCCAGAGATGAGGACGGAACTCATGTTGCCACGGGCTTACCAGCATCTTCCAATTACAGGGCAGCCAGCTGCTTTCTAGGACCACAAAATGCCGTGGCTCAGCATGACAAAAACCAGCCACGGGCTCTACTGGGGGTGAAGTAGAGCATGGCATGAAGCCTTGAAATAAAAATAACATGTAAATTAGGACCACACGTATAGCCCTGGGAAGACCTCCTGAAAACTTTGGAGAGAGTGGCTCCATTCCTTGAATTTCTTATCCTGTCCAAAACTCACATCATGAAAATAAAATTGTTTCTTGACTCCTTTCCTTCACTTTCTATAGGCATGATGATTCCCTGCTCCTTCCTCTCACGGGAGATTTTCTTGCTGGCTATAAATATCTATGGTCTTCTGACACAGTACCAACTCATTGCCATGCTGGGTGACCAGCCTCTGCTGGATGGGGGTCTCTTTTTCATTACTTAGTCCTCAGAGTTTCCTCTACTTCACTGGCTCCTGCCTTGGTCCTACCCCAGTTCTCAGCCTCAGGAAAAATTATATCCCAATATACCGAAGTGCTAGACTTGCTTGCTATTATTAGTCAAGATCTGATCTATCAAACATTTAATACCTTGTGGTAGATATGGACCCATAACCTACTGCTTGAGGAAACCAGTGGTCTATTGGAAGACTATTTTTCAGTGTTACTGAGAGCTGCCTATGCTTCTCTCTGACCCCTCCAATGACCCAGCCATCTCATAGAGAACCATACCCTCACTTTCTGTCATCAGTGATGCTTCTGTCTTCAGTCAGCTTCCATCCTCACCGAAACCATCATGCTAGGGATTCCAGTCGAGCATATGCCTCATAAGAAAGCATTTCCCATTGTAGAAGAAGAAAAATTGACATGTCGTTCTGAGTGCTACTGGAAATCAAACTGGTACTTGTTTTTCTGCTAAATGGATATATTCTCCTGAGTCTGATATCAGTGCCCACCACACATATGTGGGTGCAAGCTCATGGAGGGATTTTACTAGGCTCTCCATCTCTTAGAGTCAACATGTGACTGTGAGGTTGTTGTCCTTGACTGACTGAAACCTAACATTTGGCATATGATCTCCTCGTCTAAAGAGTCGTGGTCCACTTGGGAGCCTCTTCGTAACATTTCATGAACTTGGTTTATACAGTCTCTGCAAGCCATTGCTGGGTTTGACAAACTTTTTCTATAAAGAACCAGATAATAAATATTCTGGGCTTTATGGGCCATACTTTCTCTCTTGCAACTACTCAATTCTGACATCGTAGAGCAAAAGCAGCCCTAGGGGTTATGTAAATGGAGGGCTTGGCTGTATTCCCATAAAACTTATTTACAAAATCAGATGACAAACCATCATTTGCAGATACCTGAGATTTTATAATATCCCTTCCAGGCTGCCTCTGAGAAATGAACTAATCAGACTTAAGTAGGGTCATATTTTATACAGTTAAGCGGCTGTAAAATGGCAGATAGACAGAATGTCACCTGTTCTGGAATGGAGGTTCTGCCTAGGTCAATCAAAGACATCTAATAATATCTGGAATTTATCCTTTTGTTCTGTGCCTTAAGGACCTTGGTTTCCTCAGCCCCTTTCTCTTAGTCTCTGTTTAAAACACCAGTTTCTCTGGGACGTCCTTACTGTCACAAAGAGCTAGTCTGGTCTAACTCTTTGTGTCATATGTCACTTGTAGGTTCCACAGGAATGGGACGATGATCATTGTCTAACATAGTGCTGGGCTCGTGGTAGGTGTCTATGTTTTTTGTTTGTTTGTTTGTTTTTTGTGTTTTCACAGATGTTCAGTTGAACTCATTCCCCATGCATGCCTCTCACAAAAGGTGACCCCAGTGAATGTAAACTATTCTGCTTAACGATGGCACACACTTTGTCACAGCTACTTTAGAGGTCTTGAGGATCTGCCCTGTAGTGTGCTGAGCTGGCATCTAGGGCCAAGGCTCTCACCAGACACAGAATCACACTCTCCTTAGTCCCACTCACTTTTCTGAATGCTTAGTTTTCATTTCATATCTGTTAGGGAGTGAAAGTCACAGAGCAGACACCCTCTCTTGGAAAGCCAAGTATGGAGCTGACACAGCCACAGGTTGATATGTACATGTACAATCTGAACTTCCAAGAGCTCTGGGCTTCTAAGAGCTCCAGGTCTCCAGGGCAGCTCTGGGAAGGGCAGAGTGCCAATGGAGCTAACTCTATGAGAGTGGAAAGCTGAGGAGGCAGCCTGGCCACAGGTTCATCCCAGCCTCCCTGTGCTCTGCCCAACTACCACTTTTCTGGGAGGAGAATCTAGAAATGACACACTCGAATCTACTAGTTGATCTAGAGCTGGGCCAAGGAGAAGCTGTGTGAGTCCGGTTGTTCTTTGTGGTCTGGAAGCTTCGGAAGCATGACAGTCTATTTTTTCCCTATCCCACTTGGTGTTCACTTGATGAATGGAATGTTAGCCTCTCAACGCGAAATACATAAAATACTATGGTAACAGCATTGGGCAATGCAGTATATCATATGATTTGAGCTTTTAGGTCTATGTAAAATGTCTGGTATTCATTTGAAGAGAAATGTCAGCTCAGATACTTATCTTGTATTATCAACTGCAGAAGCACGGAAAATGGAGTAGAGCTTTATGAGACTTGAAACTTGAATGAACATAGTTAATAAAAGAAGCAATAGCAGGAGTGGCAGGGTGGTCTTTTGAGATAAGATTTCAGAAGGTAGATTTTCTACCTGTATAAGCAAAGCAGAAATAGAAAACACTGGCCCAAGTTTGGAAGCAGAAAGTTCTTGAAGAGAAACGTTGGCCTCTTGATTGCCAAGTTAGAATTAGTTGCCAAGATCGTCTTTTAACGACACCTGTGAGTATGCTGTCTTTTCCTCTGACACTAGTGGGACTGATTCTTCACGAAGCCAATGGAAACAGACTTTCCTAGAAATCTGTACATAGCTGTGCCTTTCTGATGCTAAGGTGAGATTTCTCTCTCCTTTATTCTTTAGCCCATAGTGATTTATATTTACCTTATTCTCTTTTATCACATCTTTTAATCGGAAAATTTTCTATTTCTCTTATGAGTGCTTTTAAATAGAATGCCTTTCACATTATTTTCTCATTTATAAAGCAGGATCATGAATGAAGGTGATATGATTAAGACAGGATAATTGTGAATATTTAAATGTACTTTCAGAAGATTTATATAGGAACAAAATTGGAGGAAAATCTGGAAAGTTTCTGATTTAAAATTATTTTATTCTACTGATATTTCATGCTCTTGGCTAGCTCTTTACTACAAAGAAATTGATTGGGAGCCAACAGGTCTGAGTTTTTGCCCCAACATTGACAAATAATTCATGTTCAGTTTCACCAGCTATTTAGTGAGGATGCCATTTGGAGAAACTGTGTAAATCTGGTTATTCTTTTATGAAAAAAGTAGCATCAAAATGGCTAGAATAAACCAAGTATTTTATTTCACGGAGACCTCAAAACACAGTCTTTTTGCTGTGGTACATAATGTGATGGTATCTCATTGCATATAATGTCCACATTCTCCAGGATATGGCATCTAAGTATCTTTGTATTCTGATTCTAAACTGCCTTTCCACATCACTTCCCATTTATCTCATGGGCCCCATTTTTTGTGAATAGACCATTTGTTGACCCTTGATCACATTGCATACTTTTCTGACTCTGGACCTTTGCTCTTGCTGTCCCCCTGCCTGGCATGCCATTCCATCCTTCCTTCTACAGAAACCAAAGGCCTACCTAGCTTCAACATGCAAGTGCAATGTTTTCTCTTTTGTGCAGCTCTTTCTAAGCTCAGCAGAATGATTTTCCCCCCTCCCTTTGAGTTTACTAATAATAGAGCATTTATCATGTAGGACAATTATTTGTTGATGTATTTTGTTTTCTACCTCCAAAGTTATAGTCCCTAGAAAGGGACATGTCTAGCCTCTGGAACTTAGTAAGAGATTGATAAATAGTTAAAAACATAAAAGATGAATGAATAGATATACTTCTGAAACTAGTCCACACATTTGTTCACAGAACTGTCCTAAGCAATCAATGCTCAGAATTATTTGAAAGGCAGCAAAAGGTCCCAATTCATTGCTAAGAGGAGAAAAGCAAATGTATCAGCATAACTAAATGAGAACATAATCTGGATCTTCATAAGAAATGAGGAAATTTCTTTGATTAAACACATCCATTGGCAAAAGGCCTGAAATCATGGTTAAGAGTGTTATTTTGCTGAAAACTTAAATCAAGAAGCATTCAAAGACAACAGCCATGATGGGTATGATCCTTAGTGAGGATGATTTCCGATGCTGTGTTGAAAGTTTGGCGTGAGGAGAGAATGGAAAATGTCAGTGGGAAAAGGAATTGTTGGAAGGGAAGTGCTTAAGCTTTGGAAAACGTAGAGAAGGGAAATTGGTCCAGAAACGTCTTGGGCAATCAGCAGAGATGGGAGAGAGATGTTTTTCATCTTCTGGCGTAGGCAGCTGAATTAGATATCATCTAGCTAACTCTGATACATTGCCACTAGATGACGCTGTTTCCTCATTAGGCAAACGTGACTCGTCAGTCGGTGAGCCCCAGGTCACAGAGGCAAAAGCGCTGGCCTCAGAGCCTGGGACCTAGTTCCAGCTCTGCTCCTCAGTAGACAGAAGCGTGAGAGGAACAGCCTCTGTCTCTGGAGGTTCTTCATTTGTAAAACAGAGACATCCTGAACTGGGTCATTTCTGAAACCTATCCAGTTACTTTTTAAAAGTTATTTTTTTTTAATTTTTAAAATCCAAACCTTAGAGATGCCTTTTATGTGAACATACTATTTTACAAACATATCAGTTTTTATTTAAATCTCATGTAGATACTTAAACTCTGTAAAAGATATGGGGCAAGAATGAAGTGAACAGTGGCACACCTGTGTCTGTTGTCCTCGCTGGGCCTAAACAACATTTCTCATGTTAAGTTTGTTTATATACTCAAAGAATTGTGAAGCTAGAAAGAATCCTAGAGCTTATAGAGTTCTATCCTTTACTTTTCATATATACTATCTAAGCATAAGCTTCCGGGTGGTGTGTGGGAATCCTATTGTTTTCCCATTATCTCTCCTTTTCAGAGGTTATAGTTCTAGAACAATGTACTTGTACTCCAGGTTAGTTCTGCACTGCATTTTCTTCCATAGGCTATTAGATATGACACACAAGTTTTGAAGCTCTGTTGAAACCTACTGGATCACGGAGTAAATGATTGACATAGAACCCCTAGCTATTATGTTTGAGCTATTTTTCTTGCCTTCTTTTGTAACAGTGTTTTTCTTAGGTGTGTTTGTTTCAGATGTTTTAGTTAGATGGGAATTAAACTCCAAAGTAAGAATATGGTGGCGGATCAACTCCTATAGCTGTGTCCATCCCTTCCCTTCCCCCAACCCAGAGGAAGTATCCAGCTCCATGTCTTAGTGGAGCCTGCATCATTTTAACACATGGAAAGACTCACTGCTTTTCCTAGGGGGTCCTGAGGGTCATTTGTCTGTTGCTTCAGAAGTAATTGTAACAACAATTCATCCTTTGTAAACAAAATCGCCCACCCTTAACCTATAACCCTGTTAAAGCATTATCCCAGTAGGATAAGCGAGTTACTGACTGTTAAAGACAATTGGCAAAATAGAGGAAAAACAAACAAGCTTTGAAAACCCAAATGCTTTACTCTATATCTTACAAATGCTGATGATACATATTTCTATCTGAAAAAAAGAGAATAGGCTTCAATTTTGTTCTTCCGCTTTTTTTACATATCCCAATGAGGACAGTTTTAGTAAATACTTAAGTTCTCTTGCTTCGAGAAGAAAGATAAGAATGACAATGACCTTGGATGTACTGATGGTCTTCCAAGGACCCAGGAAGCCCTCTCACTAGATCAGTACAGCTCCCGTGTTCCTAGCTAACAAGGTTTCATTAGAGCTGAAAAAAAAATCGCCTTTTGCTTCCAAACACTATTTGAGCTTTGATAGGGCCTCAGCAGGGAACAGATTTTCCTTTTTTTATCTTTTTTGCTTCCCTGGTGTGTAATCTTGCCTTTTAAAATAGTGGCAATCAGAACAAATTACCTAAAGAGTAGGGAATGAAAAGATTTCACAGTCATTGTGGGTATTTTTTAGTTTTCTTTAACAACGGTACCTTCTCTTAGTAATTGAAAATGATCCAAGAAATCTGTATGTACTTGGCGATGCTTTTCGAAGTGTGTGAGCTAGAGAGAGCTCTTAAGGTGACAGAGATTGTTTCAGCCTCTGCTCTGAAGCTTCCCAAAACCAGCAGCTGGCCTTGTTGCCCAGTTCTCGCTTTTGACAGGGACCAGGTGGAAGTTTTAGGACAATTGCTGCTTTGGTTGCAAGAGAGATAGAACCTGGAACAGGAGGACATTTTGTGGCTGGTCTTCAGCTCACATTCTAGATGCAAAGTTTAGCATAGTTAGTGTGTCCCTCGCAGTCTTGGGGAGAGGATCTTAAAAGAGGGTGTGACTCAGAATCTCCCTTGGATTTCTTGGCGGTGCCCCAGTCTCACTAGGACATGGGCCATTGTTAGGAAGGCAGCCTCACCGTGTCTCTGAGACACGATGGGCACTCTGCATTGGCCGTATCATTTATCACGTCCTACCCGGCCCATGAGTGTTGGAAAATGTGTTTGCTTCCTGAGGTTCAGGGAAATGAAGAATGTGGCTGCGTTTCCTAGGACTAAGCGGGCGTCTGAACCTCTGAGAAGAGAGATTGTAGAGTTGGGGTGGGGGTTATGACATTCCTGGGTGTTGCTTAGAGGAAACAGTTGCCACCTCAGGTATCATTTCTGGAGTTTCATACATGGTAAATTAGAAATACACAGAAATAGGAACAGCCAGCTATTTGAGAGGTTACCCTCTGAACAAAATATTGCTGCCCAGGCTTCTCTCAGAAGGCCATAAGAAGAATGCTTGGAGCTAGGTGTCAAAGGAAGATTCATGGGAAAGAGGCCATGCCCTGATGGAAAGTCAAGTAGAGAACAGCTAACTTCTAGTGCCTTCAATGTATTATTATTAAGTGGATGAATAAATACATGAATAAATGAACAGAGGTTGGAAGGACCTTCACTAGGACCCAGTACTTTCTGAGCCTTATGTTCCAAGTGTAAGGAACTTGGGGGATGGCCATATGGTCAAAGTCCAGGGAAACTTCAAGAGGTGATAAAGACCTTGCTGTGTGTAGTAGTGGGATTTCAACGAGAAGAAATTTTTGACAGTTCTTAAGAAAGTAGATATCAAATTAGCCCTTTCTAATGGATGAAGACAGGCGTACCTTAAGCAAAGTGAATATAACAGCCTCAAACTGAGGTGTGCCTAATCGGGAATCAGTGCAGGTTATCTCTGCAGATGTATTTAACCAAAAGGAGACATTCGAGGCTAGGGGAGTATAGGGTGTTAGGCACAACCCTCAGCCTTCAGCAGCTGACAGACTGGAGGCCAGCAAGCTCAGTCACTAGGAGACTGAGTGATGGGTGCAAACCCAGCCATTGATCTTGGTCTCAAAGGTCAGAGCAGAACCAACTTTATCAAAGTTACTAGGCCAAGTTCAAGATAAGGTTCGAGGACGTCTCATCTCCCTTGGAACAATGAAGGAAGTCTATTTATTCTCTAGGTTACTTTAATGATAGGTGACTTTAATGATAGGTGATTCAAATATTCACTTCTATCTTCTTTAGTGAAGCCAGATTTTTTCAAGGGCTCGGCCACATGCTATTGAAAAAAATTAGTGTAATAGTTAGGTTTAGGGTAATTTCCAAAATACAAAACAAAGTATAAAAATCATGAGACTGCTCCTTGAACATCAAAACAAGTAACATTACAAAGCTAAGTTAAAACCCAGCATCATAAAAGAGAAGTATGTTTGTAAATTTTAACAGTTGTAACTGAAACTGAACTATATTTTATATGAATTTTTAAAGTAGCCTGTGCAACAAGAGAAATTATGAATCATAAGCATGACTGTGTTAGATTCTGTGTCAGTACATCAATTTCTAAAAACTGATCTTGAATAAATTCGTGTCAGTCATCTTAAGATGCTATAAGCCTTGTGCTAAAGAGTTGGATTATTTTGGAGATATTCTAATAAGGGATCCTTTTGAGCAGGTCACTGAGAAATCCATTTGCCATGGTGATGATAGTAAACACAGTCCATCCTGCCTCACAAAAAGTAGTTTATCTTTGGTTGAGTCAGAGAAGTGCTAGTGGCGGAGATGATGAATGGTGAGGAGATTGTTCTGGGCAACTATGCAGAACAAAAGCTTGAACTTGACCTGTAATTTGCCCTCAAATTTCTTCAGAGGAAAGAATAGTGGTGGAATACTGACAGTTGTTGAAGGTTCTTAGTAGGTAAAGAGGGATCATTACACTAGCTTTAGTTTTGTTTCAATTTTTTTCTATTGCACAAGTTGAAACCCTTCTTCAAAGTAGTTCCTAGAATATCTTTTTAAAAATTAAAAAAATTTTTTTAAAGATTAAATAAAAAAAAAAAAGTTTAAAAGATTCTTGTATTCTTATTGGTTTCCTTAACTGTAAACCAATAAAAAAAAGAGAAATAGACACATTCAGTTATAAATGTTATTATTTTGCCCATTTTGCACATTTATATATGCTTATTATTTATAATTCTAATGCGTAAGAGAAAGTGAACAAATGGATGTTTTCCCTAAAGAGACTTTTTTTTTTTTTTACCACATTAATGATTATAGTGTAAAAAAATTCCGTTAAGATATGGAAAGTAGATAACTAGAGTCCACTTTCCACTTTATGGATGGGCTTAGGGAATGACTCTTGATTGAATCTACACACAAATATACATACTGGCCTTTCATTATATTGGTTATCTTTTGTACAGGAAAATTCCAGTGAGCTTTGATTCCAGCCCTGAGGTGCATTTTGAAATATTTAATGCAGCATGATTTCTGAATAACTCACATTCAGGAGGGAGTACCCCTTGGTATACCACATATGCATCAGCTTCATTTCAATAATTAGGAATGGCTTTTAAGTGACAAACCACAGTCTGAAATGTCTGGGTATGTATTTTAAAGATCTGTGTGAAAACTCATTAAGGCTGGTTTTGTGCATGTGTGTGTGTGTATGTGTGTGTGTTTGATAATGTTCTTTTCTATAAGTATTTGGATAATCAAATTGGTTATATTTTACAGAATGTTAAGTAAAACTCTAGAACCATCTATACATTAATTTAATAAATTCATTCAGTGAAGAGATATTTATGATGTATTTTTATGAGTCAGGCATCGTGGTAGGTGCTGCGAATACACTAAAGAGCAAAGCCCTGTGGTCGCTGTCTTCATGGGCCTTCCAGACAAGAAAGGTAGCAAACATTAATCTAAATAACCACACCTGTGACTATGTAATTACGAATGCTGCTAAGGGCTATGAGAAAAGCATAGGGTGCTTTGAGGTTATGTGATAAGTCATCCCCACCTAGCTGGGAGTCAGAGAGGAGGTGGTACTTGAACTCATATCTGAAAGATAGGAAGAGTACCAGACTGAGGGAAAGGCACATGAGAAGACCCTGATTTCAGAGAGAAGCGTGGCACTTTGGAAGTACCGAGGGACCAGGGCAGCTAGAATGTAAAAGGCAGAGAGAGACTGGTGAGCCATGAAACTAGAGAGGCAAGCTTAAACTCAGTCCTGCAGGATCATACATGTCATGGAAAGAATTTGGTCTTTATCTTAAGAACAACTGGAAAGTCTATTAACAGTTCTAAGACTGGTAATAACATGACCCGATTTCCATTTTTAAGGAAATCACTTTGACTGGAGTCTGGAAAGTGGATTAGAGCAGGGCAACAGTGCCTACAGCCCCTGGCAAGGTGGTGGGGATTGGGGGCCAGCCTTTTAGCCACAAACTGGGAATGTGGTAGTGAGCAGAATATTATCCTATCCTATTCAAAATCACAGGCTGTGGGGAGGCAGACTTGAAAACAGATGATGATACAATGTGATGAGCTTCATATGAGAAGTGAATAAAACACATTATGTGACGACAGCAGATGAGGCAATTAATTTTGACTTGGAGGATCAGGGGAAGCTGCACCAGGAGATGGCAATGGATCTGGAGAAGAGCCAAAGAGGAGAATCAAAATTATTGCAACAAGAGGAGATTCAAAATTATTCCAACAAAGAGGAGATTCAACAAGAAGAAATAGAGAGAGCGAATTTAAAGGCGATTTGAAATGCCCTGAGCTTCGAGGAATGGTAGGCAGTCAGATATGGCTGCCTCATTGCCAGTAAATACACTTCCTCCAGCCCAGATCAAATGCTTCTGGCCCGCTGCTTCTAGTACCTTCAATAATTCTTTGATCATACCAGGGCCAGGAATCCATTACCCCTCACTTCCAGCTTTTCACTGTGTCTCACTCTCCTTAATTGCCCAAACTAAATCCCACTACCATCATTAGCATCATTTGTTGGTATAAACCTTTAATTTCCCTGTCCTTCTCTAACTTTATCTTAAAGACCCCATGACCCTCAACCCCCGTTTGCTCCAACTCTACCTACTCCACCCCACACTTTAGCAGCTGCTCTTGGAGAAGAAAATCTCATGTCCATAGGCTCTGGTTTCATTTGAGACCAAAGAACTTAAGGGAGCTCTCAGTGTAGCCAGACCATCCTGCTCTATTTTCCTAGTTCATTCATTCCCCTACGCCCCAAAACGACAATTTTACTCCTTCTACTCTCTCCTCAAAATACCAATACCTTCGTCCTCATTCTTAATTGATGACTAGCCTCTTGTTTCAATGAGAAAATATAAGTATCACATCTAACTACGAGCTGGCATCTGAGCCCATAGATTCTCTCTTCTTTCCTATGGCTGAGGATGAATTGTCCCTGCTCCTATCAAAAGCTCGCTCCCTTCACTCTACACACTTCCTCCCTCCTCTTCAAGGACATGGCTCCAGCATTTCTTCTGTTTCTTTACTTCATTATTATTTCTCCCCTCTCTACTGAATCATCTCCATCAACATGAAATGTATTGTAGTATCTCCCATCCTAAAAAAAATTAACATGCCTAGAGACTGCCGCATTACTCTGTTCTCCTGTACAACAAAACCCCGGTAAAGGTTTATCTTTGTCAATTCTACTTTCTCTTATTTCCATTCTTTCTTAAACCCACTCTAATCAGGTGTTTCCCCCAATCACTTGCCTGAAATTTCTCTCAACATCACCAGCCAAAATCTGCATGTTGCTAAATTCCAAATGAAAATTCAGTCTTCATTTTATTTAACTAGCAGCAATATTTGGTATAATTTACCATCCTTCATCTTTGAAACATTTTATTTCCTCCTGGAACCAAAATTCTCCTGATGTTTCTCCTTTTTTGAGAACTGTTCCCCTCTCCCATCCTTGAGCTCCATCTTCTTCCCACCAAACTCCAGATGGTGGAGGGCCTCAAGGCTGTGTTCCTGAACCTTTTCTTTTCTCTGATTATATTAATTTCTTAGATATCTTATCTAGTCTCATGGGTTTAAATAACATGATACTTTGATGACTGACTCTCCTCTACCATGCCACCTTCCTTTTTCCCCCTCCAGCCTGGACCTCTCCAATGAACTCTAGGCTCAAAAGTCTGTCTACTTGATGTTTTCATTTGGATCATCAAGAGGTAAAGACACTTAGAACTGCTGCCCCAAGTCCGTTCCTAACTTTTTCCTATACCCACCTCGTACCTAATCTATTCTCAATTCCTCTTGGCTATATCTTCAATAAATATCCAAGACGTGACCCTTTTTTGTCATCTACAATGTCACTTCCCTAGTTTTAAGACATCAGTGTCTCTTACCTGGACTTTTGCAACAACCCCCTAACTGCTTCCACTTCCACTCTCTCCAGCCCTGCACAGCGTAATTTCAACTGAACATCCAGAGTGATCCACTCACAATAAAAAAATAGCTCGTTGCTCTGCTCAGAATCCCCGAATAATACTTTATCTCATTTAGAACAACACTCTAAGATCTTATAATAGTTTTTAAAGCCCTATCTGATTGGGTCCTCCGTTTCCTCTCTGACCTCCAGCCCTGTCAGCTACTGCACTGTGTACTCCGCTCGGGGCATCCTGGCCTCTTGATGCTCCTTGGACATAGCAGGGAGGCTCTCTTCTCAGAACCCTTGTACTCGCTGTTCCTTCATTCTGCAAAGCTTTTCCCAAGAGCTTCACTTTCTTCCAGACTCTGCTCACGTCCCTTGATCGATGAGGTCTTTGACCATTCTATTTAGATGAGCAAAACTTCATCTGCTGCATTCCTCATCCTCCATCTGAGCAATATTTTTCTCAATGGTGCCATGGCCACCTGGCACTGTATTAGTTAGGTTAATGATAAGACCTGTAAATATTAGTCCCAACAGTTCCATGGTTTAACACATTTCAAGTGCATCACAAACTTCCTTAACAGTTCAATGCTGCTGTTCCTGGTTGGTGGTTTTCCCTCACCTGGGGGAATCAGACACCCAGATCCTTCCTTCCAGAGGCTCTGTTTCCAGCAAGAACCAGGGGAAGATTAATAAGTGGAGAAGGCACACCAGGTTCTTAAAAACCCTATCCTGGAGATGATAGACATCAATTCTGCTCACATTACATTGGCAAGAGTTAGTCATGTGGACACAGAAGAATGTGAGGGAGGCCAGGAAATGCAGCCCCGTCTAGGCTTCTAACTGCCAGTGACAACACAACTCTGTTTCTATACCATTTGTAACTCTGGGGCACGGAACAGATCCTGGTTCCTGGTAGCTCCTCAATGAATATTTGTTTTTATTTATTTTAAAAGGCCATGGATTGGAGGAGGGAAGAGATTATTGTCAAGTGGGGAGTGGAGACTGAAAGATAGTGTCAGATCATGACAGGCCAAGGCTGTGTCAACTTGTGGCCAGCATGAGTGTGGGCTTCCCTAAAGCATGAACATGCCCAGATCACAGGCAAATTGTACTAGAACCAAAGCATTTGGTCTCGTTTTTTTTTTTTTTTTTTTTTTCCATAAAACTATTTGGACAGTAGTTGCACAACAGGAATTTCTCTATTGCCATCCTGTGGCTTTGTAGATAAGCAGCAGTGAATCAGCCAGAACCAAAAAATGTAGTCTGTTTGATTTGACTGCACTTGTATACACACGGCCTACGTTCCTCCATGGGAAAGTTTTACTTGTTCAGTGGACTGCATGTTAAATCTGTGGCATAATCCCAAATTATTCCTTTGGCTTTTTCCTCTACTTGTTCTCTAATTTAGGTTTGATCTATTGTTACACAGTTGTATGTAAAGCATGAAATACCATTAATGCACACTGGATTGAAGTGATGTTATGGGGGTGACTGCAGACTTCAAGCCAAGCTCTGAGGCACCCATGTAGCCTTCTCCAATGCCATCATTTGAGACCAAACACTGAACTGGGTGGACTGTGTTTTTGATTTAGTAATTCATGTTGGATTCTTTGGAAATACAGCATGACCATGATCTCCGTCAAACTAAAAGAGGATACGCTTGTATATTTGGTTAACATGTTGCCAAACATTCAGATATTTGGAAATATTACACAACTGAGTGAACACTAGTTATGTTGACATAATCTCTGTATACCTGTAGGTATTCTTAATTGATCGCATGCCTTAGTCTTTGCATCATAAAAATCACACATAAGATACGCCCTCCAAAACAGGTTATGTAATGGGAATGATCAAAATATGCATAAAATGCTCGTTTTACAAAATCTTTTATTTAATATTTGAAAGTATGGCTTATCATTTAAAAATAAATCAATCCAAAGCACTCGTCAACCAAAACAGTGGGTGTGCGGTGGCAAGGATGTCACACCACACGGAGCTACGTGTGAAAGAGAGAGAATTTAGCAGATTCCTGACAGACCCGTCAAGCTTTTACTCTGGAGTACTTTTGTTTGAAAGACCAAGACATGTTAGGTTCAATTTACTTTATTAAATATTTTGTATCTTGAAGCAAAATTCTTTCTGAAATATCTACATGGAGTTTGGGACCCATGACGTGATATTTACCATATATTACAGAATAACTACTTTTACACCCTAGAGTAGGAGATGAGAACAATGAGAAGCTCCTCATCCCAGACATCTGGGAGTGCCAGGGTGTAACATTAGGAGGAAGTGGACTAAAGCTTTGGTTCATGATTATCTATATTATACACTCCCTCAACTACAATTAGAAATATACAAATTGATGTTTTTCTACTAAATACTAGGGAGAAAAGCTAAAGGTAGGATTTGTGAGTATATTTTTTTCTACTTTTTTTGCTATTTTTTTCTACAAAACACTAAACATATTTATATTGAGCAATTTATTTCTCTGAGTTAATTTTTTATAGAGATACTTGTATCTTCTAAGATCTATGACTATCATAACTGCCTTTCAGAAACCTATAGATAAGTAAATGTATTTATTGATTTTTTTTTCCTTTAATAGAAATGCTAACTAGTAATTTGATCATCCGGGTGGGAGGTGTTTCTGATCTCTTAATTTGTGAGGGCCACCATAACAAAGAACGATAAACTGGATGGTTTAAACAACAGAAATTGATTGCCCCACAGTTCTGGAGACTAGAAATCTGAGATCAAGATGTCAGCAGGGCTGCTTTCTTCTGAATGAAAGGGCCATAAGGGAAAACTGTTCCATGTGTCTCCCCTTGTTTCTAGCAGTTTGCTGGTAATCTTTGGCATGTCTTTAGCTCATAAGATCTCCCTAATCTCTGCCTTCATCTTCATATGACATTGCCTGTATGTGCATGTATGTCCAAACTTCCGCTTCTGATAAGGACACTTGCCATATCTGATTAGGAACCCACCCTACTCCAGCGTGACCTCATCTTAACTAGTTACACCTGCAACAACCCTATCTCCAAGTAAGGTCACATTCTGAAGTACGGGGGTTAGAACACCCACATATGTATTTTGTGAAGAAAGAATTCATCCCCTAATGCCATCCAGCCAGTGATCCCAGAGAAAGAGGAAAAGGGGGAAAATCTAGTAAGCGACATTTACATTCTTAATGCTATATATCCACACCCAGCTTGGGTTTCCTAGGTGATCCACTTTTACCTAAGAAGATGAAGAAGATAATTCAATTTCCTTCTTTCACTGAACCAGTTTTCTGCTTGTATCTAAGGAGGATAAAAATATCTACCCCACATCCTTCCCAACAGGTGTATATGAGGATAAGAAGAAATAAAGGCTGCTTTAATACTTTGAAAATATATAATGCATTGTGTCTCCAAGTAGTAGTATTGGTTTTTGTCACTATTGTCATGAGTTAATAATTTCCTAATTGGCTGATGATGAAAATTACCTTTGTATTTATGAAGATTTTGGGGGTACATCCTTAGAGATGCTGATGAGTAGGGTCTAAGAAATATTTTAGTTGTTCTTCAGGTAATCCTGATTATTAGCCAGGTTTGGAACTACCGGTCTTGAAAAAAATTCTCCTTTAAGAGTGAGCACTGTCAATAATGTATATTTAACTTTACTATTTGCACGAAAGAGAAAATATTGATAGTACCAGTAATGGCACTACCAATTGATTTTAGGAAGGCAGTATGTGTTTAGTGGAAGAGTTCTATGTTGGGGGTTTCTGAATTTGAATCTCGATTCTATATATAGCTTTTAATGCTTACATAGTCATTTAATTAATATAAATTAGGCAAGTAACCTCTCTGATCTTCAATTTCATTATCTGTAAATGGGATAGCTTTTGGAAATACACTAGAATTAAACAAGTCTTCATTAAAAGATTATTTCTTTCCTATTCTTCTAATACTTTGATTAACTTTGAGTCACTATCTGTAAATTTTTGGAAGTGGAAAACAGTCAAAATAGATTAATGAGAACTATACACAATGCCTCCCTTTGTTCCAGCTTTTATCCTTTTTGATTACTGGATTCAAAGGTCTAAATGTGGAATTATGATTGCTGGATATTTTCAGAGTACACCAGGTCCTAGTAGCGCTATATTAATTTTGTGAAGGGGTGAGAATGTTGGCAATAAATTCCGAATTCTAGGGAAGTGGGTGGGCTAAGAAAAATCAGGTGCAATGAATGACCCATTAACTTACGAGAAGCTTGGGTACATGCTGCAGGGCAGGATAGAACTGAAGGCACTGGACCATGATATGGTTAAGTATTAAACCTTGAGTAGCATATAGAAGAGGGCTCCATAGAATTCTGGTGGAATATTTTAAGTAAGCTTCTGGCTTTTAACAAGTCACCACTATTAATGAACAGTCAGTCTTTCCTCTTAAGAATCTTCATATCATTGGTCTTCCAACAATGCTACTTACTAGTCTATTAAGAGTTCTCAAAGTTGGAAAGAAAATAATGTAAAACAGGAGAAAAGTATAAAGTTTATTTGCAACTGCTTGGGTCTTAGAGACAGAACATCGACTTTTTAATTGCTGAATCTAGTCTCTTTCCAAATCAATTCAGGCACACTTTGAGGTACCTGATCTGAAATTCTAAGAAAATCTATTTGATTTCAGTTTTCTTCCATGCATATTAATGGCAGATGTTAGCACTTGTTTCTGTTCCAAAGCCTCTTTTAGAAGATTCCTCTGCCTCCACAGAAAACAAGCAAGAAGCCTACCCAGGACATGGGCTAGTAAACTACAGTTGACCTTTGAACAACGGGGGTTTGACCTACATGGGTCCACTTCTGTGCAGATTTAAAAATATATATATACTGTAAATGTATTTTCTCTTCCTTATGATTTTTTAAAATAATGTTTTATTTTCCCTAGCTTACTTTATTGTAACAATACAGTATATAATTCAGATAACATACAAAATATATATTAATTGACTGCCTAGATCATCTGGCTTCAGGTCAAGAGTAGGCTATTAATAGTTATGTTTTAGGGGAGTTGAAAGTTACATGAGGATTTTCAAATGTGTGGGAGGTCGACACCCTTAAACCTCACATTTTTCAAGGGTCAACTGTATTTAATTATTGATCATGGATTAATTATAATTTGCTGCAAAACTTCAAATATGGTAGACCTTTCTTTTTATTGGGTGGTTCTAACATGCATTTTAGAAGTTATTGTTCCGTCTTCTTATGTGAGATCCATACTAATGGATGTGGCAGCACTATGTTGATGGATATTAAAAATGCCATCAGGTTTTTCTCCAGCTACAGACAGCCTGTAATGGTCTTTCAGTCCCACTAGCAGATAAGAGCAAAGGGAGAATTTTTGTAAAAGAAGTGGGGAAAAAAAGGACACAGAAAAAAAAAAGCAGACAGTCTTTGTAAGAAGACTCTAAATTGGAGCAATTTATTTTTCATCTCTAAAGCCACAAGGGCAAGATAACTAGCACCTTTAGATATGCTGAGAAGAGTCAAGCAGGTTATGGGGACCCAGAGGTGAGAGAAGGGATTATGCTCGTTACTGAAAATGCTGAAGTTTGAAATTTTCAGAAAAAGGTAACAATCAATGTGACAGGCAAGTTCTGAGATGAAACGAATCAATGTATGGTATGTCTGCACATTTCAGCCAGAATATTTGGGATGTTACCAAAAATAGAGAAAAGATTGATTTAAAAGACTTTGACCCTGTGGAGTAAAGGGTGAGGCTCTTTGGTTGACCAGGTGACCTGACATTTGTCTTTAGGTGGGGAGTGATCAAAGTCAATGCTTCTCAGAAAGGGTACAGAGAAGAGCACAGGAGGGAGCTTCAGCCTATCATAGTGATATAAAATAAATGTTTGTTGAGTTCAACTGTTGACCTGGCCAGTAGCCAGAACAGCAGTAGCATAGAGCTTTTCAAGGGCAGGATAAGATTTGAAAAGTGGAGAAGCTGGGACCCTTGCAGCTTATCCACATCCCAAAGGCCGGTAGCACAGGTTGGAGGTAGAAGAGAATCACATCCAAGAACAGGTCCCCGAGGTTTGCTTTTAGATATTTACTGGCTTAGAAAAGTCAGGGCTTAATTTTCTTGATTTCAGAAAAACAGAATTACTGATGAAAAAGACTATGACTGTCCTATCTCTTGAAGTAAGCAAATACTGGGAATGCTGCAAATGCAACTCTTTGCAATGCAAATTGGTGCCATGGGTGCCTTTGGCTCAGATGTCTGCTTCAAAATGCCTACGAATGTCTGTAAAATTGTAAAATGGCTGTGGAAGGAAAAGGTTTTCTACAACTTCCAAGCTTCATTTATAGAAATAATAACTCGGGTTAAGCGTTGCCTGGAAAATCATCTCTTATTATTCCCAAGTGAAATACATTTTCTGCTACAACAGCTCATTGCTTCACTGTTGAACTGCTCCATTTACTCATTCTGAAATTCATTTGTTCTTTCAATAATTCATTTATTCAACAATCCACTCAACATTTAATCTGGGCACTCACTATCTAGCAGGCATGGTACTTTCATGGGGTCACAGATTGCATTTGCACTGATTGTTTCCTTCAGGCTGGACATTTAATACCATTTAGACAGGGACAGAATGTAAATATGGGGCCAAGTTATAGATGAAGCCTGTTCTTCTTAGAATGAAGGATTCTAGAGATGTAACAACATCAATTATTTCTATGAAAAGGCACAACATAACAGGCTTTCTTCTAACAACATGATTTGAAGAAAGAGATTTATTTATAGGTTACCAGGACTCATGATCCAGCTGGACAATTTATCTTTCTACAAAGAAATCTCAGAAAAATCTGCCTGATTTCTAGTCTCTTCACATCCACAGAGAGAGGATACTTATCTAGTAAAAGTCTCTCAATCATGCATAGCTTTTCTAGAGCATAAAATTCAAAATACTTTCTATGCTTCCAAAGCGACACTAACCTAAAAGAAAACTTGAAAGCAGTGTTAAGAAAAAATAAACAACTGTTTAAATTCTTCTTTTTTTTTTTTTAATGTTGAAATCAGTAACCTTTCTGGCTGAGATCGGAGCTTGTATCTCCCTGCGTAACAATAGCTAGTGTTTATTTGTGGCTTATAACGTGCTAAATGCTTCACACATGTTAAGTCATTTAATCCTCATAACAAGCCTAAGAGACTGGCACTATTTCTTTCCCTGTTTTACAGATGAGGGCCTAGAGGCACAGAGGCTGGTTAAAGTAGTCAAGGTCTCGGTGCTAGCAAGTGCAGTTTTGGGGTATGAACATGGACAGCCTGGCTCCAGTGTCAGTGCTCTTGATTGCTACTCTAGGCTAGGAGAAGCAACAGGGGCAAAATTAGTAGTGTGCTAGTTCCCTTCCTATTCTCATGTCTGGATTTATTTCTAGTCACTATCTCTTCCCTGCTGACAACGAGAAGCAAGTTAAAGTTAAAACGTAAGAACTAAAATGACACATCATATTCTTGTTACCCTTTGGTTAAGGGTCCTAGTGTGTGAGTGTGTTAGGGGTTAGAGAAGAGAGAAGGTAGAAGCAGAAAACGAGAAGCTGTTTTGGCCAGATGCCAACCCAGAATATAATAATATAAATATGAGCCGTCTAAATTTAACAAAAAAACAGGCCTGGTTCTTATCTCATTGACTTATCTCAAAGCTTCCCCTGGTGGTAGTAATGGTGGTGATGGGAAGGATGCAAGGAGAGCAGGGGGACGGGTGAGGGGTAGGGGGTTGAGGAGAGAGAAAGTTGAAAATGGGATGAATTCAGATCAGACACCCTCAAGAACAGAGAGATATGAGAAATCTAGGTGCAATGGCAGAAACAAAGCATGTCTTCTTTTCAGACTTGGGGAGTTGGAACTAGTTGTTGGTACAGCTTGAGATAATCCTCAGTTCTGTAGGAATTAGGTCAGGGTGAATATCTTTGGTTTTGGAAAGGAGAGAGGGTAGGCAGTTAGGGATTTTCTGGAGCCAGACTCAGTTCAGCAGCCTGCTAATGGCCAAAAGGGCCATAGTCAGAAATGGCTCTGCCTCTACAGGGCTTTTTGAACTCAGCCGTGCAAAGAAGGGAAGAGAGCTGAGGAAGAAAAGCACCTAAGATGAGGTTTTTGCATGGTTTCCGAAATATCCATACCAGTCAGCAGGCATGTGGGCCTTGTAGGAATTCCACACGTTATATTAACCCTCTTGAAAGCACAGCCTGCACCTTCTGAAGGTGTCATTGCCTTGCCTGGACAGCGGAGCTATACATTGACATTCTGGGCATTGAATGCAAAGTAAAGCATTAGATGTGTTACTTTTTGTTATCTGCATAGCAAACAGACTTCTCTACATCTATGTGTTATGGACATACTATCTGCCTCTCACCTTTATGTATGCAAAAAGGAAATTTTCACTGCCTGAAAGGGCCTCTATGTGACCTGCAAGAAGTTCACCTTGAATCTGGCAAACATGCTTCTAAACAAATTAATATCATTGAGAAAAAAAAAAGGTCAAATGTTTGTTTTATTGCTTCATTAATATCTATAATGTTTGCCTTTTGCCATTCAGGTTTTAAATAAATATACTTAGTGATAGACATTTACGTCAGTCACTTAATTTTCTCCTCAGAGTATTTCAAGCCTATGAACGGGGCCAGAATAAAAACAAGCTGTTTAATTAAGGATTTTTTTCTCTGACTGTCTCTGACAGTCTCTAATCTCCTGAGACTTGCTATGCTAGAAAAAGCCAGCTCCCAATAATCCAGCTGCGCTTTATTCTAAGAGAAAGGAGATGTTATAGTGTTTACAAAAGATTTTGTTTTGAATATACTCTTGTCCGGTCTGCTCTAAATAAAGCTTCTTTTTTGCTTTTAAAAATCATTTGCATACACTTCTCCGGAAACAAGTTTACTTCCTGTGTGCTGCTTACACTAGGACTTGTCCTGAGGAGAGAGAATGCTCAGGAACTCTGCGGTGAATTCAAGGGTGCCCTTGTCGGGGGCCTTGCTGCTCAGTGATAAAATTCCGATGGGTCAGCATTGTCCTGCCCTCCTTTCTGGCCAGACAATACTGTCATGTCACGTGCTTCTCTGAGGGCTTAGAATAGGTAAAGCGGCGAGCAGCCAGAGACCTGGTGTAGAACAAGGAACCAGCCCAGCTTTGGACTTCAATCGACCTGGGGATCAAGCCCTTATCCATCACTGACTGGATTTGAGACCTCGGGGAACTTTTTTAACCCCAATGAGGCTCGATTTTCTTACTGCAAAAGTGAAGTAGTCACACCTACTTCACAGGACTGTTGTCAAGATAAAACTCTCCCCTTCTCTCCCAATTCTCAGTTTTGTTTGGATAACTCCTGCCCGGCCTTCAGTCCGCAGCTGAAATGTCACCTCCTCCAGGAGTCTTCCGTGACTCTGATTAGGCAGGAATCCTCGTATGGGCCCAAGTTCATTCTTTTCTCCCGTCGTAGCTCTTTTCATGCCATATCACATTGTGTTTTTGCCCATTAACCTGCAAGCTCTGTGAGGACAGGAATCAGATATGTCTTGTATCTGGCATACATCATAGCACCTAGGCACATTGTTGGCTCTTGAAATTTGTGGAATGGAATTGAATCAATGCATGTAAGATACCTAATGTGCTTGTACGGCCTGTGGTGGAGGTCCCTCTTCTAAGATTGCTCACTCTTGAACACATTTCAACTGTATGTAGACTATTAACATTCTAATAGCCGTTTGTCCATGTAGCTGCATTTCTCTTCTGCCCCATTGATGCCTAAAGCTAGAACTTCTTCATTTCTCTGTCTCCATAAGCACATTTCTGTATAAAATTTCTTCTTGTTTGCATCACACAGCCTCGTTTTGAAAATTTCCTAAACATTTATTAAAAAAACTCCTTGATGAGGCCCTCTGAGAGTGATCTGCTGAGGCACCAAGGAGAAACTGGACGTTGGGCGATAAGACCCCAAGTGAGCAGATCTCAGTGGTGGGGAAGAAAGAGGGCAGGGAACATGGGAGGAAGAGATGCTGGGGGCGAAGACACCAAACTGGGGGCAGAGAGGAGATTGGACTTGAGGGACAGTGACCTCAGCATACGCGTTTAGCCAACTAAAACATTGACAATCAGATGGCATGTTGATAGTCATCATTAATGTTTTCTTCTGAATAAAAAGGATGAAGAAGAGGAAGAGGGTAAGGTGGAGGGGTTGTGGCAAAAAGGAAAGAAAAAGCTGCTGCTTTACCATTATTTGTCCCTAAAACCAAACAGGGCTTGCCTTGGAATACTGTGGTGATGATTTTTCCCATGTGGTCTGGCCCAGAATTAGTTCATTGTGACCTCACCTGGGCCTGCCCATTCTTGTCACCTGCCTCACACTGCTGACAAAGGGAAAGCTTTTTTGATTGCTGCAAACTTGGCTGGGTTTGAAGAGTGGATGATCTTTTAAGAAAAAGCTTAGTTCTATGTCAATTCTAAGTTATAGCAATCTTCTTTAATAGTAACATTAACTTCACGGCTAAAACCACTGAGAGATGATAATTCAAGTAATTCTTAGGCTATTTAAAGTAATCCCTACCTATCCCCATGGATTATTGGGAAATTCGCTGAGGAAAGTTGAAGGGGAAAAGGAAGAAAAGTCAACATGCCCTCCGAGGATAGAAAAGCAAAGAGGTTCTCCGTAGTTTAAGTTAATAATGCACTAAGAACTGGGTCTTAAGAAAAGGTATAAGTTGAAGCAAAAGGCTTCGATGACCTACATTTGAGAGAGCAGTGGTTGCAGGGAATGGTGGTGAGTCCTTCGATGCTGGAGTGAACATAGTGCATTCATTTGGTGGCGACTATACCCTTTCGCTCCCTGACATGAAGTCTAGGGAATGGACCAGCCAAAACAGCTTTCTTTCCCTTGCTTCAGTCACATTTCCCATATGCTTATTTCCTTAGTTTTTTCGGTCTCACCAGTTTTGGTCTCAGGAGGCAGACCGATCTGATACATATTTGTGTGACCTGAGGACTGGGGCTCTGCTATCCAATAGCCAGTCACCTCTGTTATTCCCTGATAGTCTTTCACTTTCACTCAGTGTACTTTCCTACCCCGTATTCCTTGAGCTGTCACCTATGGAGATTTGCTTCTCTGTGCTTAAGGCATGACATCTGATTTCCAATACAAACATGTCCAGTGACCAACTCCTTTAGCTCTTATCAGTTTATCACCTCTGTAAATTAGCTTGCTGGATAATCTAGATCTGGGTGCAGAGAGAATGGGTGGGGGTGAATGGGATGCAAAGGGTAATTTCAGAATCTGAAATTCTTCATGTGAACAGTGCAGGGCAAAGTAGGTAGAATGTGCTTTGATCAGCATTAAGAACTGAGTGCCAGATGCACCCTGGAGCTTGGCCAAAGAGCACTGAGAAGGAAACTGTGGGCCTGCCAGAAAGGAATGACCTGGCCTCACCATTCCCTCTTCAGACCATCTTTCTTTTTTAAATTAGGGTTGGTTAAATGAGCATTGCCTATCTGACTACCTAGCTGGATTCTTCATTCCCCTAGAGCAAGAAAAAATGCCTCTGACAAACAAGCATTTAAAAATATGTTATTTAAAAGATTGAAAATTGAGGGGATTCTCATTTATCTGTCCTGAAAACAGAATCCAAAGGGAGAAAAAATCAAGTTTCCTTGTCAAGAGATGAAGGCAGGAAATAGGAAAATATGAGCTCTTCATCTAAAGGAGCGTATTTTGTTATCCCTTAGCATGCCACAGCTTTGGGTGTAAGGAGATGGATAATGAGAGAAGATTTAGGAGACAAGAGAAAAAGATCAGAGAGTCTATAGTCAATGGCCATGTCTATGGCATTCCCCAGGGTGAGCAGAATCCCAGAGTAAAGTTGCAGTTCTCCCAACATTGGGTATAATTTGGTTGTCAGGCTTGTTGTCCTGTAGAGTCTCTCAGCTCCTATAGGTCAGGCCTCTGTGTCCTACTTGTTACTCCATAGCTAATTCAGTCCTTAGTGTTATGTAGCAACTTGCTCATATTCATTGTTTACCAAATAGTGGTAAACACACTGCTCACTAAATCGAAGCATACTTTTCTAACTAAAATATTACATATAATATTTACGAAACATTTAACTAAAGCATAAATGAGAATCAGGACAAAACCTCTTTGTTTCTTCCATTTGGATTAAAGGTGAGGCAGACATAATGAAGCTTGCTATTTTGTTCTGAGATTAAATTTTCATTTATCCTGTTAACAAATATTCATTGTGTGTGGGGTAAGTGCCTGGCATGTGCAGGGCACGACAGCGTGCAAACTAAACACTGTGCTCTCCCTTTCGGCACATATGTTTTGTTGGAAAAAACAAATTCATCGAATAATTACACCTGTTTATGATAACATTCTGTGGTATGTGCTAAGAAGAGAAGATGCTATCCACTCTCATATTTTCCCTGCAAAGTATACAAACAGGGTTCTGATCTCAAAGCAATGCCAAACCCTGGATCAAACAGGCTAAGCTCTATGGAGATTTGCATCTAAAGGTTATGCTTTCTGCTATGAAGTTGGAAAGAGGAGAATGAGGATGAACTCAATTGCTAAAGACTTGATTGGACAGTATTAATTTTAGTAGACTCAGGACAATATTCTTTTGTCTAATAAAGCTGCTAGTAATCCTCTTCTTGGGTCATTGAGCGTTCAAGTTAAACTGACATGACTTTGGCTCGAAATCTTTGAGGTCGAGGCATTTTTAAGATCCATCCCTGGAGAAAAATTAACTTTACAATGGCTCCACCAAATTTCAGATGATATTAAACTGCTTTCTTTTCATCAGGAATTACATTTAATGCATTAAAATAAGCACCGGTAGTAAAAAAAATTAATTACAATAATAACTAGTATGACAGTCAAAAAATTTTAAAATCTAATTAAATAATAGTGGCTATAAACACATATTTTAACTTTTCAGTGGGATTTACAAAATGTCTTCAATAAATTCTCAGGAAATTAGAGTTCTAAATTTTATGGCAAAATGATGAATTCTTAATATATTAGGTGATATATTTTGTTTAAATTCCAGAGTTTACACTATAACTTTACTATAAACTGAGGTAGCCATCCAGAATTTTTCACATCTAAGGCAGATATGAGAAGGTTGATTTGAAGACTAAAATCTATTATTTCCTTTATGATCATAGAATTTTAGAACTTTAAATTTATCATGTTTACATTTATAAGCAATTGTTTCCCCATGTGTATTTTTCTCTTCAGGCTGAAAAAATTTCACTTTTTCTTTCTTCTGATACCAGACCCCCACACCCCCACACCCACTCTCTCTTTACCTGTCCTGTGGTTACTTGGCATGCTAATCTGTATAACTTGACTTCAAAGTTCTGTAAACTATTAAAGCAGTAAATGAATTTTTAATTTATTTTAGTGATAGACCTTTTATTGATATTTTCTTCTTGTTCATCACGATGAACCACATCTGTAAAAGGCCTTAATTTAGTGCTTACATGAAGATTTAAGCTGTTAAAGTGAGTTATTTGGTAATATCTCCTGGTTCTGTTTGAATAACTTTTTTTAGCATTAGTAGCTTTATGCTGGCCAGGCTGACATTTTACTTTTAGGTTGAATAATTTACTCTAATCCAGAAAGTCTGGATGTTCTCAGGAGGCCACCATTCACAGCAGTCACTAGTGTAAATTTGACAGTGCCTACTGTCTTTTGCATTATCCAGCCTTCACTCTGTGTATAAAAAAGGAATGACTTGCTTTTCAAAAGATGGAAGATGAAGGTGGTTTCCAACCACATAAGTAGTAACACGTTATAAGAATTTAGTCTTCATATGGGATCTTGTTTCTTTAATCAGGAACCATGACTATGAATTGTTTCTGTTGCAGCTTGATGAAGTGTCAGATAATGAATCAACAGGAGACCTTTTTTCCTCAAAGAGCTTGTATGATGCTTGTTTGTAAGTCTTACGTCTTAGACTTCTGTGTCCACCTCTATCAATTATCAAGCCCAACTTGATATTTTAGAGAATTAATATTTTGAAAAACTAATTCTATCTGAAGTACTAGTGTTAGTCTAATGATTTAATGTTATCATTTCTAGATAACACTGAGTTTTAACTGGAATCTTTATTACCTATTCCATTCCAATGTTCTACAAGTTTAGCTAACATCAGCGTCCTTTGGAGGGCTTGTTAAAATGTGGAGCAGATTTTGAATCCTGCCCCCAATGTGTCTGACTTAGTCTGTCTGAGGTGGGGCCCAGGAAATTTATAGGTTATGCAAAAACTGCTGGTGTGGCATCTGCACTATAAACCAACTGTTCTCCTGGCTCTCAACCCTGGCTACACATCAGAATTTCCTGGGCAACTTCTAAGAAATTACTGGTGAGTGACTAAGTCCCACTCCAGATATTGCAATTTAGTTGGTTGAGGATGGAGCTTGCGAATGATGTTTTAAAAAGGTCCGCAGGTGATGCTCGGATGCAGCAGAGTTGACACTGAATACCTTCATTCAAAGGCAATGATAAATGGGGATTATAAGCATTGGGACAAGGACAGAGTAGAGATGCTTTTCTTTTTTTTTTTTCTTGGTGGGGATATAAAATCAAACTGTAAATTCTATCTTCGCCCTCACTTGATGGAATATGTAGGCTGACTTGCATTATTTTAATTTGATTAGCAATGAAGCTGAGGTTCAGGGAAACACAGTGATTTGCCTACATCACACAAGAGGATAATAGGAACTTAGTGCTTCCTCTTCCTTTCTTCCAACACCCCTGATTCGTCTCTGATGTGCTAGAAGGGCAAGACCTGGTATTTCAAGTTTCTCTCTTCTGTTGCCCTGCGTGATTGACATCTCTCAGTGGCTTTTGAAGTACATGACTCAGTCAGTGCTGTGCAGAGATATTTGGTTTACTTTGGGGAAGCTTGGCATCGAATGAAGTTACCATTTTCACTTGCAAGTCTGATGTGTTTGTCAAGAAGAAACTTTTAAAAAATAATTCAATCTATCGCATTTGCCTCCAAGCAAAGGGAAAACATGAATATGAATTCAGTTTAATGATGAATCACCAGCTTAGCCTCTGATTTGACTGACTCACTCAGTCTATGACTCATGTGCTGTTGGATTTATATTGTTTGAAGATGGATTGCTATGACTTCTGGAGGTGTTTAATTTTCTTCTGAATATTTGAAAACCATTGTTTACAGTTAATAAGAAATAAAAAGAAAATATGAATGATTGGTAATGAAATATTAAACACATATCCACACATATATATCTGTATGAAGACTTTAGCAGCAAGAATGGCTCTACTTTCTAAGATTATAGCTGTAATTTAGGTTATTTGTCCCAATTAGATAAATAATATGTTTTATTTCTTGACAAATATGATTAATGTGCATGAACAACTATCACCATGGTATGTATCTTGAGTTACTTCTCAATAGTTTGGGTGAGTTCAAGTAATAGTTCACTTGTTCCTGCTTTTTTCGTCCCAGTGAGCAGTGGTAAAATTTAAAAAGTGATTATGAAGGTTAAGAATATAAGTGCTTTTAAGTTCAAATTCTTTGGGTTTATCTCTTGAGTTTTCACTTAGTCCACAGGGGATAATTCTCAATCCTTAAGGATATTTTTACTATTTTTTTTCTCTCTTAGATGTACACAAATTAATTCCATGTTTCCTGGGTTCTAAATTTACTATTCCACCACTATATTGCCTCCTATTCTTTCTAGCGGGGGTCAGACATGCACTTCAAACCAGGCGCACACCACGTCCATGGCTTTGCTCTTGGGAACAACTGCTATCGTTAACCTTGATGATCACTCACAGTACATTGAGAAAATAACTTCACAAACTAAATGGTGGGCTACTGAATGGCAAAAATTAATCTTTGAAATCAAAGCATCCAAAGTCGTATGCTGACGATTTTAACATGATCTCTTAAAATTAACAGAAGTAGGTAGTCTTTTGGGGGGACAACCCATGACATAGATACTCAAAAATACCTGACTTTTCCAAATGTTAGTGATGTAGAGGAAACATTGATCTGGAAAATCTAAAATATGCACCCAAATAAAATGATGCAAAAAATTTACCTCTCTAATATAATGGATGAACAAAATCTCTAAATAATACCGAAAACTCATTTTAACTCATATTATCCTTTTGACACACTGTTTCACAAAAGTTAATAAAAATTGTGGAAATAGTTGGTTTGAATTTTATCCTCTTTTCCTTCCCCAGCTTCTATTGTTAATCAATAAGTCTAAAAAAAAGTCTCTAGTAGGTATGTGAAGAGCCTATGTGTTTTTTTTTTTTAATGATTAATTTAGAGTTTATTTGAGAGAATTTAGTGTGAAAGACTTGGTGGACATCGTCAAAACAACTCAATGGAAATAATTTGCGAACAACAATAAGTTTGCTAAAACAATCTGTATAATCTTTAAAATCTGTCTGGTAAATATCTTTATAACTACAGGCCTTTATCTTGAATTTTCACAGAATATTTTTTGATATATTTGTTTTCTGGTCTATAGTAGACAAAGCCTCTTAGCTACAAATAACAGAAATACAACACAAACTCTTTTGAGCAGAAAAAGAATCCAAGGCCCAAGTTTGTTTTCAGAACTCTGTCTCTAGCCATCCTGCTTTCTTGACTTCTCTTTACACATTGGTCTCATTTTTATCTATTACCTAAATAGGATGGCTTATTTCTTATGGTTAGGAAAGATGGTCATAGAGAGCTCCAAATCTCATTTTTCTTGTAACTTGCCACCATAGAGGGAGAGAGTCCTTTTCTCATACTTTTTCTACATTCGAAATCGCTGCAAAGTCTAAGGCTGCTCCTGCTTGGGACTTAGGTCCATTCCTGAATGACATAATGGCCGGGGGAAGGTTCATTTTGGCCTTCCCCACTGGAGACCAAGAATGAGTAGGATCAGCCTCATCGAAAATACATAAACTATACATATACTGTTACCAGAAGAGAAAGCGGGGCTAGATGGACGAAATACAACACGTGTCCACTATTTGGCCATTTTATTCTTTTTGTTCATATGAGATATAAATTTAGTAGCAAATTGGTCTTATCTGTTTAGTGATTTTTAGATAGATATTTTTGGGTATATGAGTGTGTGTGCACATTTTCATTTTGTTTTGTTTTAAATATATGGTTGTATTCTTTAAAGGAAAGTTCAGTTTTTACTGAGAAATATATGCACTCACATCCTGGACTCAGCAGGTCCCTAGAGTTTGTCCTCGGCACTATTTTGGAAGCTCTGAATTGGAAATAGTCTGGTGAATAACCACATGAAAATAGAGAAGTGGAAATACCGTGTGCAAAGAGAAAAATAAATTCTTCATTGCTTCTATAACATAAATGTGAGCAAACTATTCTTCACTACTGTAAAAGCACCCAAGAAGCCTGCTTATGTCTGCTGTTCTTCTGTACTGACTTCTATCACCATAGATTAATTTGCATATTTTCTCAATTTATGTAAATGAAATCATGTGGTATATACTGTTTTGTGTCTGGCTTCTTTCACTCAACATTACGTTTGTGAGATTTATCTACGTTGTGGAATACAGTTTGTTCATTTTCATTACTCTTTAGTATTTCATTGTATGAATACGCCACGTTTTATTTAACCATCCCACTCTATTGTTGATAGATATTTGGGTTGTTTCCAATTCTGGGCTACTATAAAATGTGTTGCTATATTCATTTTTACATGCTGTTTGGGAAGCATATGAACACATTTTTCATTTATATACCTAAGAGAGAAACTCCTAGGATCATACTATATGTACAAACTCCTAGGATCATACTATATGTACATACTCAGCTTTAATAGATATGCCAGATCTGTTTGTCAAAATAGTTGTACCAGTTAAATTCCTACAAGCAATTAATAATTCTAATTTTATCATTAGTGTTTTGTACATCATCTTCAAGATTCTCTTGGATACTCTTGGTCCTCTGCATCTCCACATATATTTTACAATCAGCTTCTTAATTTCCATAAAAAGTCTGCTGGTGTTGGATTGCTTTGAGTCAAAATTTTAGGAAGATCTCTCTTAGGAAGTTATATTTAGTCTGAGACTTAAAGAATTAGAGGGAGCCAGTATGTATGGTGAGGGGGTAGGGGGAAGGTGAGGGGGACAGAGAATTTTCTGGGGCAAAGGGAACATAATGTGCAAAGGCCCAAAGTATAAAAGAATTCAGCAAAGTCAGAAACTGCAAGATGGCTTGTGTGGCAGAAGAAAAGGGACTGAGGTGAAGCTGGTATGTAGGTCAAAACCTAGATCCTACAGTCTTGAAGGCCATGTAAGGAACTTGGATAAACAAGTGATCAGCAGAGACTTAGAAATTATTGCTTTTTTTTTTTTGCTTGTTATTAAAATTTTCTTTATTAAAAATAATTTTACTTTGGCATTTATTGTTTTTTTTTTAGTAAGTGATTTAAATCAAAAAGCCCTTAGAAATTTCCAAAGCTATAATTTAATTCTCTTTGATTAAAAGCAAAAGTGTAATATGAGTTATTTGGATTCTTTGATTCACATTTGAACTGAATATATCCATGGGTATTTTCTAAATCCATTTAACTCCACAATTCCCTGTATTTGAACTCAGTGGGCTTAACTATTTCTTTGAAAACTAGGCAAAAATGTCCCCCACATGACTCAGTATATGTTCACTTCATGTCTACTTTCATTTTTCTTTGTTCACCAGGAAGACTCACAAAAGAGATGAATCAACTGTAAACGGAGGAGTGTGAATCTTTGCCCATTATCATCAAGCAGCCATGGAAACACTTGTAGCCGAGAACTCTTATCAAAAGGTCTTTTGTTATTTCAAGGGCAGCACTAACGTATACAATGACTCCATGTTTTTGAATGCATCAAAGAATCTTTGTTATTCTCTGGAAAGAATGCAGCTTGCCTTAGCAATTACAACACTGCTCCATGTATAAAATGCTCTCCAAGGGAGTCCGTGCTGTTACATTAATGTCAAAATAGGCAACCTTTATAATAGTACTTTATATCAGTGATTACATATGGCTCTAGAAAGTAAATTCTTGTTACCTTGACTCAACACCATAAAAAGAAAATGCAGTTTAATAAGTAGTTAAGTAACTTTATTGACAAATTACATTGTTAGACACTTCTGAGGATGCAAAGATAACCAAAGCTGAAAAACATTAAGGGCCTTATGTATTTCTGGGGTGGGTGGGATGTTCTTATAGAAAATAATGTGGGGCAAGGTGACAGGAGATGAAAAATCAGATAAGAGTAAGGGAGAATTTAATAAGCATAGTGAGCCATAAATAAAACAGTAGTGTTAATCCTTGCTTTTCCCAGCTCTGCTCTGGCTTGGTAGCCCTGGTCTTACCAAGAGGTGCAGCCTGGAAAAGTATTACCACCTGAAGTCATTTACTGAGTATATTGGGGGTCAATTTCTTTAGAGCACATAGTGACTTCTGGATCTGAGCTCCATACCAAACTCTTGATCCTTTATTAGATTCTAGACTCTTTTCTGAGGGTTTGACCTTTCCCTGCAAATACTCAGTTGCCATTTGGGCTCTGTAACAGATGGGGCAGCCCCTGGGACTCCCATGTTTTCTCCCACTTGATTTTTGAATGTGCTTCTGCCAAAAGGCTCTCCTACTGCAACCCAACTGCCAGGCTTAGGGTCCCTTGAGATGTGTGCAAACATATCTTTATTGGCTGTCAAACTTTCTTGGATACTAATGTGAATGATAGGCTTGCTTCCTTCCAGTGGGGCCAGTCTGGAAGGTTTGTTTTTTTCTTAGTTTTAGATGCACCAAAATCTCTTCCCATTCCTTAGCCAGCCATGTTGGGGGCTCCTTCAATTTATCCTCACTACAACAGGTATTTATTCTGGATATGGATTTGCCTTTTGGCTTGTTAGGTTTCTATCACAAATTTGCAAAATGCCTTCTATATATTCTTGGTGTTCCACGCAATGTTGCTTTTGATCCAGGAACTCACTAGACAGAGAAAAACACAAGGCTGGTGACCATGAGGTTCATAGGTCTTATGTATCCACTTCTTAAAGGCACTTGGTCTGAGAGAACAATAAAAAGTCTACTAAAAACTTGGTTAAAACACAAGCTGGAAGGTATTATCTTGCACTTTTTTTTGGTGCTTAGCTTGCTTGATGCAGCATATATTATGAATCAGCAAATACTACATGGTGCTATTCTAGAAACAAAAGACACAGGAGTGTGTACAAAGAGCATAAATTGAAGTAGTTCCTTACTTGAAGCTAACGATACAAGACTTACAAAAGTCTTTTATCTAATCTCTGCAACTCTGGGCTCAGCTGATTTAGAGATTTCAGATCCCAAAGGACATAATAATGTGTCTACTAGGGAACACGATAATGTCTTCGCTGAATTAAAAGCTGAGCCTATCACCTGCCTATTCAGGCTTTTTTTGTTATAAATATTTTTTTTTCTAGTTTTATTGAGATATAATTGACATATGGTATTATGTAAGTTTAAAATGTACAACATGGTAATTTAATATACATATTGCAAAATAATTACCACAACAAGGTCAGTTAACATATTCATCACCTCACATAGCCACCTTTTTTGTGTGTGTGTGGTGAGAACTTTTAAGATTAACTTCTCTCTTAGTAACTTTCAAGTTTATAATACAGTATTGTCAAATATGGTCACCATGCTGTACCTCGGATCTTCAAATTTATTCATCTTATAACTGGAAGTGGGTACCCTTTGATCACCTTCTCCCATGTTCCCTACCCCCCCATCCATGCAACCCCCAATCTAGTCTCTGAGTTTAGTTTTTTTTTTTTTTTTTAGATTCCACGTATAAGTGATATCATACAGTATTTGCCTTTTTTTGTCTGACTTAGTTTACTTAGCAAAATGCCCTCAAGGTTCATTCATGCTTTCCAAATGGCGGGATTTTCTTCTTCTTTTTTGTGGGCGAATAATATTCTATCACATATATACCACATTTCTTTCTTTATTCATCTGTCAATGAACATTTAGATTGTTTATATTCTTGGCTATTGTAAATGATGTTACAATGAACACAAGGGTGCAGATATCTCTTCAAGATAGTGATTTCATTTGCATTAGATATTACCCAGAAGTGGGATTGCTAATATGATAGTTACTTTTTGTGTGTGTGTGTGTGAAACTTCTTGCTGTGTAGAAGAAGCTTTTTAGTTTGATAGAGTTTCACTTATTTATTTTTTGCTTTTGTTGCTTGTGCTTTTGGTGTCATATACAAAAGATCATTGCTGAGGCCAATGACAAAAAGCATTTTTCCTATGTTTCCTTTTAAGGTTTTTATGTTTTCAGGTCTTATATTTAAATCTTTAATCCATTTCAGATTAAGTTTTGAGTAGTGTAAGATAGGGGTCCAGTTTTATTCTTTTGCATGTGAATATCTAGTTTTCCAAATACAATTTATTTAAGAGACCATTTTTTCTTCGATTATTCTTGGTTCCCTTGTCAAATATTAGTTGACTATATATGCGTGGGATTTTTCTGGGCTCTTGATTCTGTTCCATTGGTATATGTGTCTGTTTTCATGCCAGAACCATGCTGTTTTGATTATTATAGCTTTGCAGTATAGTTTGAAATCATGAATTATGATGAATCCATCTTTGTCTTCTTTCTCAAGATTGCTTTGGCTATTTGGGATCTTTTGTTGTTTCATACAAATTTTAGGATTTTTTTTTTTTCTGTAAAAAGTGCCGTTGGAATTTTGATAAGGATTGAATTGAATCTATAGACAGCTTTGCGTAGTATAGGCATTTTAACAATATTCCAATCCATGAACATATGATATCTTTTTATTTATGTCTTTTTTCATTTCTTTCATTAGCGACTTATAGTTTTCAGTGTACATAGATCTTTAACTTTTTTGGTTAAATTTATTCTTAAGTATTTTATGGTTTTTGATGCTATTAGAAATAGGATTCTTTTCTTTATTTCTTTTTCAGATAACTTGTCATTGGTGTGTAGAAATGCAACGGATTTTTTTTACATTGATTTTGTATCCTGTGACTTTACTGAGGCTGGGTTGCATTATATTAAGTAGAAACATGTATTATTTACTTATCATTTCTGAAGAAATAGTTTAGCAATGAAACTGTGTGAGGATGTTGAGCAACCAGGTGAGAGAGTGGGGCAATCTTTTCTTGTGATTTTGGCTGTCTAGCCATGGAGCACCCTCTCCACGTGAAGGAAGTTTCACGTTGGGTTAATTTTGGTAAGGGTAGTTCCCTGCTTTTTATTCAGGATGATGGTAATCTGGCTCAACCAATCAGAAGCTCAAATCCAGGTAGGAATCCTGAGTGAGTGCGGCAAAGGTGAAGTGACATGGTTAAAATTCATCTGCACCAGGATACCCCATATTTTAGGTATTTTCATGAATGTGGAACAATGGAAGTAATCTAGAAACCTTGATAATTCATTAAGATTATCCTATATATGTTAATGATTATCCTATACATATAATGTTATCCTATACATATTAAGAATACTTTTTGGTTATTCTGCTTTCTTAAAAATATTTATGACCGCTCTCCCCAAACTGACAGTATGGTAAAACCAAAATAATTATAGAATATTACTGACACATGTCCTGTGTTTTTTTTTCTTATTTATTCCCAGTACCTAATCTGACACATTATAAGTACTTTATAAATATTTGTATGAATGGATTTCAGAAGAAAGGAAATATGATATTATTAATAAAAGGACCTAACTTATTACATTCTTTGAGAAATTTCTAGTAATATAAAAATTGTCCATTTTATTTCAATTTTGGATACTATCACCTTTATTATCACTCTGCTTATTTCTATAACCAATGTCCTTTACTTGTTCAATTTCCGAGTACTTTACCTATCCCATCTGTCTGGTAGTTCCAACAAAAGTAATAATTTTTCTTCAGTTTAGAGATTAAACTGGTGAAATTTATTGCCAGAATTCTTTGAATAGTGGATGGCCCTGTGATGCTGCATATTGATGAAACTGTCACTGATTTGGAAATCATTGGTGTGCCATTTGGCTCATATTAAAGTTTTTGAAGTTTAGGCATTGAAGTTCACAGTACATTGTCTTCAAAATTTCATAGAATAGTATTATAAAAACACTCTGATGAAAGTGTCTGATGAGAGCTATCAGACTACCTCCATTACCTCCTTGAGAACTACCTTTGTTAGAAATGCAGAAATTGTGTACAGCTATATATGGTATCAATCTAAGAAAGCAAAATGGAAAGAAGCAAAAGTCAAAGTAGGTATTCTACTCACTTTTAAAGTTTAAAAATTTTCCTTTCAGAAAAAATGCCAGGATGCTAATTGCAGAAGTGGCTTTCCACAGCAAATAAACCTAATCAATATCTTCTGGGGCTATAGGAATACTTCCTAATATAGGTTCATCTTGCCTGTAGTAAATATTTAGAATGAGATTTCTAATCCCAAAGTTAGTCAACATGTCTGAAAATGGACATGTAACTTGATAAGGAAACTTAAAATTTCTTTTAGTTTATGGCCATGAACAAGCCCAGTCCTGTCTTATCTTGGAAGCTAAGCAGGGTCAGGCCTGGTTAGTACTTGGATGGGAGACCACCTAGGAATATCAGGTGCTGTAGGTGTAAAAAATAAAAAAATAATGAATTGTAAGCTGACAAGGTCCTTCCAATCTGTGAAAATAAAATTTCTTTTTTCTCCTTCTTTTTGGGTTATACTTAAGATTTTGCAGACTTTTTCATACAGAAAAACTGCTAATAATTTTGGTCTTTAAATCAGGACTAAAAAAAAAAAAAAGCCAGCACATTTTCCCTTTAACTCCTACTTCATATCTGGCACACGTTCTACAAAGGAACCTAAGGGTTGAAGAGATTGGTAAAAATCCAGTAAACTGCATGACTTGAATACACTTTTTTCCCAACAAAAGAAGTAATTGTAGTGAAGCTAAAGCAATTTAATTCCAATCATGGAATTTGTTATTGAGCTGTTCCCTGATAACAGGTGGCAACATTCGTTATAGGATTGGAGGGAAAGGAGCCAGTAGAAACTGCTCCTGGCACCTTCTGACCATCTGCAGTTACTCCTTAGATTCCTATTAAATTACAGCATCTGATCTGCAAAATTAAGTTTTCTTTTAAAGAATAAGAGGAAGACAGAACTAGTTAGAAGAAAAAAAGGAGAGCTTATGCAAAATCAGCTTTGAACCAAAGAGGCACAGAGAAGCTATTGAAGAATTAAAAATGACCTTCTCTGAGGACATGCTTCTCTTCTCCTAGACTTCTGTCCCACTGCTCCAGTAGATGCGGAAACAAGTCACAAGACGCAGCTCATGTGAGTGCTGGACTGTGAGGCCTGCTGGCCCAGTGCTCTCATGGAAGCATGCACTAGAGCCCTGCACGTGGACTGCAACTGGGCTGAGTTACAGGGCAGCTCTGCCTCTGCTAAGAAACGGATGGGAAGAGCCTGATACTTAGATGTAACTTCTTTTAAATTCTAGCTCTATCTCTCTAGCTAGCTGCATAAATAGTTTACTTTATTTGTCTAAGTATCAGTTTCCTAGAATGGTTATTGTGAGGATTATGTATAAAAAATCCACCACTGTGCCTGGATTTAGCCAAGTTTTGATAAAGGGTAGATGACGATGATGATGATGATGATGATGATGATGGGGGTGGTGGTGATGAAGAAGAGGAAGGGAAGGTGAAATATACAAAAATTTTAAGCCATGCATAATTCAAGATAATTCCTAGTAGTATTCTTTTCTGAGAAGTCTTCAAATGAAGGCACTAGCTTTATGGTGGTAGGTAGAAAAACTGAGGATAAGAAATAGTACAAAAAAGCAAAAAACTCTGTAATTTTCATTTTGGGACTCCTCTAGGAGTGAGGAAAAAATATTTTATTTTATTTTATATATTATAAATTATATATTATAATTATCTATGTTATAAATTATAAATATATTCTCAGAGCAGATTGCAAGTTCAACTGAATTTTGCTCTAGTCGTATTGCTGTTCATATCTCCATTAGTGTTTGCCAAATAGCATTGTAATGAATTTTTTTACCTTCCATTGGATTGTGAGTTCTTTGCAAAATGATTTATCAGTATGGGATGTGGTAGAGGGGCCTGGGCAGCAAAATTGTAGTTAATTCATAGTTGTAGTTCCTTGGCTGAGTCTGTTTTGGCACATAGTAGTTGCTCAGTGAGTGCTTGAATGAATAATCGAATAAATGTTAAATGAAAGATGCCTTTTGAGAGACTTGAAAATATCTGTTCTTGAAATGAGAAGAAGTAACATGCTTTTCTTTTTTATTTTTTTCTTCCAAATACATAATTTGGTTTATGGTTGGCTTCAGTAACATGGTAGCAGCCCACAACATGCCAGGCCTGGGTTATCCTGCAACCAAATTGTTGTGAATGTGGTCTGAAGCAAGTAGCAAGCACTATGAGACCAAATACCAATATCACTGTAAGCCAATGGGTAACATTAAGGAGGTAATAAAGGCTTTGAGGAAATTTAATAATAAAGTTCAAGATTTCCATCAAGTTTATTAACTCCTTAAAACTCAAGAAAATTACAGTTTTGAAAAAGCTTTTCTTTGCAAATTGTATACTGACAGCTGAGCACATAGCAGTAAAATTGATAAGATGACTGGGAGAATATAATTCGCATATAGGGTTATTAGAACTTTTGAATGAATAATATACTCATAGAAATAAGCTTTATTGCAGAAAACTGATTAACAAGTTTATCGCTTGTGTAGTAGATGTTCTTGCTGCATGCTGAGGCTACAGGAAAATAAGATGGAAAAGACATTTAAAACATGTTCTCTTTTACATTCCTTCATTATGTCGTTTTTGCTTCAAATCTTTATATATGGATAAGATAATGTCTGGAAACTTCCCCTTCTATATCTTGAGATATAAATATTTTCTCCTTATGGTTTAAGTCAACATTATTTATTTGAATGTTTTTCTCCTTCAGTCAGTTTGTAGACTGATAAGAGCTATAAATCATCACAGACCACATCTCAGGACTAAAGGAAAAGAAATGAAGACATGAAGCCTGAGCGTAGGATGTGGATAATCTCTCTCAAGTATCATTCTTTCAAGTCAGGCATTTTTAGTGGGTTTATCAGTGAAAATTGATTCTTAAGGCCTTTATATAATTTCAAATTCCCACTACCAAATGAGACTTAGACTGTTTCCAAAAACAGGAGAGCATAGGTCTATTACAGTATGCTTCAAGGTAGAGCTTCTTTGAGTAGAGAACCATGACTCTTCAGAGTAGAGGACTAAAAATTTGGCTGGTGGCATACCCTTGGAAGTAATATCTACAGCTTAACTTCCCTTGCTAAACTTTTTCGTATAATCAGATATGCTAGATAATGTTTGTTGATTGACTCCTGGTGGCACAAGAAAAATATGGGTAGAGGGAACAAGAAAAATTACAGAACAGAACCTTGAACCTAATTAATTCTATTAGGCCTCATCTTATACAAGGTAACAACAAGTTATGGGGTAATGGAAAGAATCTCAACCTTGAAATTAGACTATTAGGGTTCTGGCTCTCACTCTATCACCTGGAAACCTTGAGCAACTCACTTAGACATTAATAGGGTTTTAAAAACTCCTCTGGTGTTACTGGGCTTCTTACATCCTCAGAACCTGTTGAGCAGGTTTAAGTTTCCTTTAGAATGCTAGAATTCAGGTGAAAAGAGATGCTTGTTTTACCCATGGATCCCAAGAAAGCCCTAGGGCTCCGAGTAGTACAGGGCAAGTGTTTGCCTTCTTCCTAAGGAAGAACAGGATGCTATTTTAAGGAAGTTAAAGGCTCCAAGAATTAAGCCATAACAACAATGGCTCGAGATTTTAAAAAATTCTATCTCATCAGGTCTCCTCTTTGGATACTTTTTAGGATGCATTTAACTCCTTCTCTGCCAGCTTGCAAGTTTGCCTGCCACTCAGCCTCACATGGTGACATTGCCTTTAGCCCTTGTTTGACCAAAAGTCTAGATCCTCAAGCAACTATTTCCAATTGCCCAATTTTGTGTTCTATTTTATGGGAATTATCTTTGCCCAGATGAATTTGCAATGGGATGATTTGCGGCATACTTGAAAGTATGTTGGTTATAGTATCAGATAGATCAAGATTCAATTATTAAATAAATGCTTTAGAGTCTAGGACTTGTTTAAGCTCTCTGAGCTCCTGTTTATTTATCTAAAAAGTGAGAAAAATGTTAGGGTTCAATGAGATAGCATAAATAAAGTTCTTGGCATAGAGTAGATACCAAATAAATGGTGGCTACTATTATTTATAGTATAGCATTTTTCAATCTTTGCTTCCTGCTATTCTACAAGCTTTGGGAGAGCATTACCTCCAATTTCTACTTCATGCCACAATCCCCCCAAAATACACACATACACATATACATTATTGATCAGGGGTCCCCAACCCTGGGGGCCTTAGACCAGAACCCGTCCATGGCTTATTAGGAACTGGGCCGCACAGCAGGTGAGCGGCAGGTGAATGAGTGAAGCTTCATCTGTGCTTGCAGCCGCCCCCAGCGCTAGCATCACCACCTCAGCTCCACTTCAGATTATCAGGCATTAGATTCTCATAGGAGCACTGGTCCTTGGTCTTAAAAGTAGAGTAAATATATGACAAGATGTCTCTGAGGACTTATTATTTAAGTTCAAGAGCAATTCTATGAATTCCAATCTTAGTAGGCAGCTAACTTCAGATGAGGGAAATTGCACACCAGATAATTTGAATCTTTCCATATTAAAAGAGAACAGATACTTACTTAAGTTTGGTTAACAGGATGTTTTTACCTCATGATTGAAAACATGAGGAAGTTATTAAGAACATTAAAATGTGACCTGTCAGGTTCGATAGTAATATGCAAAGTAGTGTGTTACAATGAGAAACATCTCCCTTTTCCTTCCTTAAATGCTCATAAAGAAACTGATAACCAATCGCCCAATGTCCTTACTTGTTTCATTTTTTTTTTTTTTTTGACAGCATTTGCTGCTATCCCATCTTCATGGAAAAGAACAGCTATGAGAACCAACAATAGCACTCACTTTTAAAGACTTTTTGTCAGCAAATGTAAATGTTATAACCACTTGGAGCCAAAGCTCTGAGTTCATAGAAAATCAAGAGGCACATATATTTAGCAAATTTTTTTATTTTTTATTTTTGAGGTAGGAACAGAGAAGGTAATGACATTTGATTAAGACTATACTGAGTATAAAATTTGAAGTGTTGGAGAAATAGCTTCTTGTCTTACATATTTGATCAAGAGAAAACAATTTTCTGAAAGATGAATTTATTTAAGATAATTTGACAATTAAAAATGCATGCTCCTTTAGGGCAGGGCTCTTCATCTGTTTTGCTCTCTGACATGTGCCAAATGTCTAGAAAAGTACCTGACACTAAACAGAGTTTGATAGATATTTGCTGAATGAACTCATCTACCAATTTACACACACACACACACACACACACACATATGTGTGTGTGTGTGTGACAAATCATGTTATTTATTAAGTCATCAAAGGAAGAAATTATTATTATTTAATCATTTTAGGGCAAAGAACATTTAATCTGTTTCTTCACTTGCCAAATTATTGGCATCGTTTACTCTTAAAGAGAGAGAGAGGAAAAAAAAGAAAGAAAAAAGAGATTTCTATTTTCACCAATGTGACCAAACATTTATTCCTTTTTAATTTTTTTTCTATTTCTCAATTACAGTTGACATTAGATATTATATTAGTTTTAGGTGTAGAGCATAGTGGTTAGACATTTATATAATGTATGAAGTGATCTTCTAATAGGCCTTTCACTCACCTTACACCATACATAGTTATTATAATATTATTGACTATATTCCCTATGCTGTACTTTACATATCCATGACTATTTTCTAAATGACAATTTGTACTTCTTAATCTCTTCACCTTTTTCATCCAGTTTCCCAGTCCCATTATTCCCCCAACCTGGTAGCCATCAGTTTGTTCTCTGTATTTGTATGTGTTTATTTCTATTAATTTGTTTATTTCGTTTTCTAGATTGCACATATAAGTAAAATCATATGGTATTTGTCTTTCTCTCACTGACTTATTTCATTTAGTATGATATCTTCTAGGTCCATTCATGTTGTTGAAAATGGTAAGATTTCATTCTTTTTTATGACTGAGTAAAATTCCATTGTATACATGTGTTACATTTTCTTTCTTTATTCATCTTTTGATTGGAGCATTTGAACCATTTACATTTAAAGTATTTATTGATAGGTATGTAGTTATTGCCATTTTATTAATTATTTCCTGGTTGTTTATGTAGTTCTCAGTTTCTTATTCCTTTCTCTCTTCTGTTGTATATTGATGGCTTTCTATAGTGTTGTATTTGGATTCTTTTCTCTTTATTTCTTATGTATCACTTGTAGATTTTTGCATTGTGATTACCATGTGCTTCATATATACCAAGCTATGTTTATAGCAGTTATTTTAAATTGATAATCACTCAAGTTCAAACACATTCTAAAATCACTACCATTTTTACTCATCCCCTCTACATTTATGTTTTTTTTCATTTTTTTTTACTTCTTTTATGTGTGTGTTTGTGTGTATCCCTTAATTACACAAGATCTTCCTACTTTTACCTTTTAACCTTAGTACTTACTTTAGTGTTGGTTGATCTACTGCTTTTATTATGTGTTTGCCTTTGTCGGTGAGAATTTTTTTCTTTGTGATATTTTATTTTATATTTTTTATATTTTTCCTTTTTTTTTTTTTTAAGAAGCCCCTTTAATGTTTCTTACAATGTTGGTTTGGTGATGATGAACATCTTCAGCTATTTTTTTTTAATCTAAGAAGTTCTTTTTTAAAATTATTTTATTAGTTTCAAGTATACAGTACATTGGTTAGACATTTATATAGTTTATAAAACAATTCCCTAATTGCTCTTTCTCTTCTCTGGCTCTCTACATAGCCCATACATTAATGCTAACTGCATTCCCTATGCCGTGCTCCCGATTTTTGTGTCCATCTATCAACTATTAATTTGTAATTCTTTAACTCTTCATCCCATTCTCCAAGACCCTCCCAACCCCAAATGACAACCTTGCTGGGTAGAATAATTTTGGTTGTAGGTCCTTGCTTTCATCACTTTGCATATTTTATGTCAATCCCTTCTGGACTGAAACATTCAAACTTTTAAATGAAGAAAATGTGAGAACACACTCAAATTAAGTTCAAACCTAATTGCAACTCAACTGTGTCCTGCTCTTGACATAGGATAAGTCAGGCAGGTCTGCTCAGAGCCTCTCCTCCAACAGTGATTCAGGGATCTGGACTGTATTTTGGAGAGCTTCGCTTCTAGCCATATCAATAGCAGAGAAGAAATGTGGACAATTCACAAAGTGTTTGTGAATTGATAGACAGAAAGGATACACTACTTTAACTCACATCCCCATTAGTGGGGACTCAGTCATGATTTTTGCTTCACTGCAAAGGAGGCTGGAAAATGTAGTGAATATTTATTGTCTCTTCCACAGTAGGCATCAAGAACTTGGCAGCTCAGACTTGATATTGCTTTGTGATTTAAGTATAAGTTGTTTCATTTTAGTGGGGCATCTGGCAGGGGGTCAGGAGAGATTCTGTTATTTGCGTATACTGGTATATTCTATTTCTTCAGCCAGTTGAAAAATGATTCTTGATTTTTATTTTTACTGACTGGCGTTTCTTTTGGTCCTTTTTAAATGTACTTCTTCCAATGGGCTAGTGGCTTATTATCAGCTCCCATTGCTTTTTCTCTACTTTTGTTAATAGAGTAAGCTTTTTAATTTCCTTGACAATGGTTTCAACCAGCCATACTGTCATGTAGTATAGAGAAATGTGTCATTAATTTTCTTTAACTGATCCTGGAACTTGACTAATTATATTTTTGTAGCATATATACCTGGCCCCCAGAAAATGGAATGAGAAATTAAAAACGTTTTACTCAGTAATTCAAGAGAACATTCACAGGTTAATAAACAAAACAGTGTCAACAGTGAAACAATAGTAGCAACAGCGAGAACAAAGAGCACACAATTCTTTGTCCTGGAAGGCATGAGGTCAGAGCACACCTCTTTTGGTGCCGAGTCCTTCTTTACCTTTTGATAGACTGAATAGAATGGTTTGAGTGGTTTTGTAACTTGTATTTGCTTAGGTCTCAAACTATGATTTTGTTGGTTGCTTCGTCTTTTTTATTAACCTGAACACTTTCTTCTATATTAATAGAATTGATTTGCAACAATGATTAAACATATATCTTTATCCTAAGCTTAAGTCCTGTTTAAATTACTATGCGATCATCACCTCTTTACCTTATATATAATTATAATGATTGCTTATGCAAGCTCTTGTAGCCTGTTGGATAATTCCTGAGGTCTAGAGAATCTGATTTGTATGAGAAACTTTGCTTAAGTTGTTTGAAACTGATCAATGACCCAAACTATAAGGGCAAGCTTCCATTTTCTCTTCTTATCGCTCATCAGATTGCACCAAGCCTTTCTACTGTTTTCATTGTTATTTTTGACTTTCTCAGTCAAAGGGCAAATTTTGATACAAAAACTGGCTTTAAATTTCCTGGATACATATATTTTTTGTTTTAGAAAATTTAGAAACTTAGATATTTAGGGCTATCTCCTTTGGCTATATTTTGACTATCTCCTAGATGACTTTGTACAAATATTTTGAGTTAGATGCATGTCTACACATAAGAAACTTGTTGGCATTTATGTTTTCTCACTTTTTTTTCTTTTTAAGGTCAACATAGTATTTTTCTTCTACAGATTTCCTCTCTATATACTGTGTATTCTCTATCTTGAGCCAACCTGCATTTTAGTATCATAAGCTATTGAAAAGACAAAGGAATAATTTCTGTAAGTCAGGAATCTCCAGGGGCCTAACAATTAAACACATTTACTTCTCTCACCCTTAGAATAGTGATGGTAGAAAAAGAAAGGAAATTGAGAAACAATGTGACAAATTTAACATAGAAATGTGTTATGAAGATCTGATAAAAATGAGTAAAAAATCTTGGGAGTTGTTAGCTTGAAAAATGTTAAAAAACATGGCATATGAATCTATTTGCAAAGTTTTTGGCCCAGTGGTAATAGATTTTTTGTTGTGCTAAACATAACTTTCTTTTTAGGCTGAAGGCAGGAAATGGAAGGGAGACTATGGAGAAGAGAAAGGATGGTTAGACCTGATTAATTTCTAAGCACTATAAGATTGTTGTTTTGTTGTTTGCTTGTTTCTCTTAATCTAATTTCAGGTGTCACTAAACAACACATATAGTATATGTTTCATTGTGTGCTAGTCAAGTATAATTTACCTTATTGACCAAGAGGCCAGTGGTAGACGTG
>NW_006438088.1:11062242-11118802 GCF_000325575.1 Pteropus alecto
TAGTAAAATAATTTCATGCTTTTGTTTTGAGTGGCAATGTGCCCAGAATTACTTGCAACTAGTGGTGGCCATGTGACCCAATTTTAGCCAATAGAATGTAAAAGAAAATTGACTAGTGGAGCTCCAGGGAAAATAAAACCTTACCTTTTCTATTAAAAGGGGAAAATCTCAGCTGGCATGTGTCTTTTGTCCTTTGCCCTTCCCCCTTCTTTTTGTCTGGAATGAGAACTTTATACCTGAAGGTGCAGCTGTTCTGTAATCACAAAGACAAAAGTCACATGTTAAGGATGACAAAGCATGATATAGAAGGAGCTTGGCTCTCTGAACAGTTATCTCAGCCCTGTCCTACTTGCCTTTAGTGTCCTTTAAAATGAGATCTCCTGTTTATATAAGCCACTCTAGTTGGTTTCTGTTCCATGCGGCCAAATGCAATCCTAAATGACTCAGCTTAATTAAATAGTGGTTTTCTAAGTTCTACAATAGGATCCTTTCTGCTACTTCCATGGCAAGACTAGAGACCAACCATTCTGTTGTCTGTATTTGTGCATAGAATTGGCATTATCAATATACAAAGGCTAAAGTTATCATGGGGCATATCTCCTTTCCAGTAGCTGAAACAGTTGACAGGAAGAAATGAAAATGCAATGCTGTTTGTTTGATCATCTTTCCCACTTTCGATGCCCCTGAACTGCTCTTTTGAAAAATGTTTTGTAACTTCCTTCTTCTCGGTTCTTTATATCCATCCTATGCTACCCTTGACACCCCTATCCCATCATGCACTCCTTTCATTCTTGGTTATTACAAATGCATAGTTCTCTGGACCCATCTTACAACATATTTTAGAGTAAAAAGACTTTAGAGGTGGTGTGTTTCAATTCCGTCATTTAATTGAAGAGGAAATGAAGAGAAAGGATAGGAAAATAATTGCCCAGATGAAAACGTCCAAATAAAATAAGACTTACTGGCAGTCAGTTGCGTGTGACAAACATTAATTACAATGATAAGTATTTATGGTGTTTTTACTGTATGAACGGTCCAGAGCTAAGCATTATTCATGCTTTATCGATATATCATTCTCCCATCAACACCATGAGGAAGGATTTATAAGCATCTTCATTTTATGGATGAGGAAACTTAGGCATAGAACAGTGAAATAACTTCTAAAGGTCATTTGCCTAGTCATGCTTCACTCTAGGAGAGTCTGGAAAATGGAATCTTGAGCTGCTGTACATCATAACAGATGTCAAATAAATCAACCTGCAACATCTGCCAGAATGGAGACTGAAAATAAAATATAATTGGTCTGTCACAGATTAACAAAATTTTAAAATTGCCCTGTTACACATTAGTCACTTAAAGATAATTTGAGAATAGTAAAATTTCCATTTATTCATACAATAAATGAGAGGTTTCTTTATTTCAGGCATTAAACCAGGCCCTGGGGATATAACATGGTTTAAGTTCTAGGCTTTGCCTTCAAGAGACTTGTAGCCTATAGTGGGAGAGCGAGAAGTAAACAGACAAGTAAGTGCTATATGCTATATGATTATCCTGTATTTCATAGAAGATACTGTTGAAGCACATAGAGGAGGAAGCTCATGCGAGGCATCTAGGAGGCTGTAACATCTGAGTCATGACCTGCCCAAGAAGCAGGGATTCAACAGGTGAAGTGGGGAGAAGGCATCATACACATGGGAAATATCTTATGCTGAGGACAAAAAAGAAGGAAGAGCATGGCGCATTGTGGGATGTCAGGTGGGCTGTATGGCTGGAATATTAACTCATGGGATCATATGGCCTGAAATAAGCTAGGAGTTTGGTTAGCCAAGAGAGGTGGAAAGCCATCAAATGGCCTTAATCAGGAGAGATATGATCAGAGTTATATTGCAGAAAAATTGCCCTGGTGGTCCCAGAGAGGCAATAGCGAAAAGAGATTTGATCCTGTTTTAAAAACTTCACTGCCTTATGTTTTACATTCTTTGTTTTTCATACCATTCATGATAAATACTCATCAGAAAATCAAAAAAGGAAAATGATTCCTTGCTGTATCATAAACACATTAGGACCCTGGGATCAGATAGGACCTGGGTTTTCTGGGTATGTTTGATCAATTTGGTATAAATTGCTTCACGTGAGTATGAACTACTTCTATTATGGATTTGGAACAGAGTAATATGTTGAATTTAATGCATTCGTGAACATTTGTCTGAGTTTGTTTAAAACCTTTTATAGTTGAGCAGAGAATGCGACAGAGTTGATGCTAACATATAAGGCATTCCATTTTTCCAGACTTATAAAAATGAAAAACCTTTCCTGATATTTCTAAGAGTTCAAATGCTCTATCCTGAAGGGCATCCCTTTAAACTAAATTCCAAGATATTCTAATCACCATTATTTTAGAAGAATTGAAGACATTCTTCTAAAATAATGAAAAACATTCCAGTGATTGCTCTGTGTCATGTCAACATTCTGAGACAAAAAAGATGGTAGGTAGCTATGAAAATGAAACCTGCTCCAGTTGTGCTAAACGTTAATGATAGTTATTGTGTTTTATGATTCATTGTTGTGCTCAGATCCATTCACGTTTGTTTTTACTTTCCAAGCAAATGTGGAAGAAGAAAACAAAGCCTCATTTTCAGCATCATATTCAGTAACGGTGAATATCTGCAATAAAGTCCATAATACTACACAAAATACTTATACAATAAATACTGAAAAAAATAGGGAGATATGCTGAAAATATGCAGCTGTTTCATCTGTTAATGTCAGATTTATCTGCAACAAATAGAGAACAAATAGATGTGATCAAATTTTAAAATTGCAATTCCTGAGTCAGTTATGATGTACATTTGACCTCTCCAAATGATGGATTTATTAATTAGAGTATTAAAAATATTAATGGCTTAGTGCTAATTCTATTTTTAAAAAATGTTAGTGTCTCACGTAGAGGAAAAAGCAGTCTTATACATATAAGAAGTCTTACACATAGCTTCAGACTGGGCACAAAAATATTATTAAAGCTTTCTTAAGGTTCATAGCAGGTAAATGAAAATAGTCTATATCATTCTTAGTGGTTTTTTTATTTTGATATTTTCACAAACATTCATGATTTATTATTTTTGGTACTTTTCATCTTCTACGATAAGATTTGTCTGTGCTATTTATCAGCAATATGTCTGAGCAACTCAATCTCTTTAAGATCCCAGTTTCTACATTTAAATTCTCTAAAATGTAGACAAGTGACACTACCACAAGGGGTTGTTATGAGGATCAAATAAGATAATGTAAGTGAAACATTTAACAATATCTGATGTGCATTTAGTTCTCAGTGGTATCTGAACTAAGCCACCTTTCTTTAGAAAGCAGAAGTAACATCTAAAATTAAATGAAAATGAGGAAGTCAACACACAGGTAAGTTCTTTTTAATCATATTTTTGCTTCCTTCATCCAAATTCAAAGTGATAAATATCAACACAATTCTTTATCACTATCCTTATACACTTAATTTTAGGAAGGTTAGTGGAATTTGAAATTAATTTGAATTAGTAAAATTCATAATGGCTATATGCCGTATGATTATGCTGTATTTTTTCTAGCATAGCTAATATAAATTTCCTTCCCAAGTTTCAATGATAAGAGATGTCACATTGCTTTAATTTAAAAATATCAAATTCCATCTGACTCTGAGCCTCCACTCTCCAAGCTGTCAGGTTTTGAATCCCTGGGATCATACCGGGACCTGCATGAAAAATGAGACTTTGAAGCATCATCATAACTGTCTTTACCATTGCTGCATTCAGTTTTGGCCCTCCACTCTATTGGAACACATACCTTGTATGATTTTTCAGATTCTCCCAGTTGCTTCCTCCTTCATCTCACTTGGCTGATGCCCCACCTGAATCTTGTTGCCCCACTATTTCAGGTTTGGATGATATACTATCTGGCAGGATGTGAGATGTAATTTCCCGAGCGCCACCAAGGGGATGACTGGTGGTGAAATACAGAAGTTTGGGGGAGTTGCCTCCCTATGAGATAAACCTTGACCAATGAGAAATGGGAGATGGGAGGGAGCCAAAATCAATTACCTGTCTTTTGTGACTCTTGTGAATGATACCTCTTTGCAAACCCCACTGAAAAAGACCTTCATGACAAATGAACATGCTCGCTTAGCAACCTGCCACCTCTCTTCATGGCCGCTGAAATTGTACTCAGCTAGTAACTCATTGCATCACATTGTTTCACCTCTTTCCATGCCTCCTCTCTCTTTTTTTTCTTACCCTCATTGCCTTGGGCTTGCATTTCTCAAGTAAATTTTTACCATGTTAATCTTTGTCCTGGGCTCTGCTTTATAGAAAACTTGGTTAAGACATCCCACAGCCATTTCCTATCCTGAGCTGCAAGAAAGTGGAGCATGAATCTCTTATAGTAGGGAGTTCTCTTCCCAGACTAATCTCTTCACAGTCTTAGAATACTCATCCTTTTCATGGCAGGTCAGTTTCTTCTATTTAAACCTCAGCATGAGGTTTTCTTAATGAGCTTAGATTTCCACACGAAACCTGAATGAGGAATTTTCTTCATAGGGAGTCGCATCATCTGTGTTCTCCTTCGAATATCAAAGTCATAAATTTCTTCTTGTGGTAGAGAAGACCAGACTTAGATCTCAAGCATGGCTATTGTCTGAAGCTGAAGATGGAAAAAATACTTTTTTCTTATATCTCTGAGAATAAAACAAAATAATTTCTCATTTGATTATCTTGTTACATTAGCAGTTCTCTGTTTTACTACTTCACGCAAGCAATCAGCTGAGAAATGAAGATTCATTAAAAATGTTAAGTAGCCATTTTAAAAAATTCCTGAGGCAACTTTATAAGTGCTGATATGACTTGACCAACAATAAAATTTAAGCGAAAAAAAAAAAACCAAGCAGAATATGTATGTAAAACTGTACATATACACACATACACACATATACATATATCTACATAAACATATATACACACTTGTGTGTCTATGTGAGAGAGAGAGAGCGAGTGAGCGATAGATTCTCCACCATGGAATGAGTTTAAAAATTCCTAGGAATTTGATTTTGATAACAGCAAAAATTCACAGCCAGTCATTCTTGTTTACTCTCACTCAATCTCATAGCATTGTACTAGTATTAAACATATAAACATATTTATATTTCAAGATAAAGCAAATTTGCCTAATTAAAATTTAACAGCTTACATAAATATTTAATGTAACAACACTTACATTAAGGACTTATCTACTCAGTTTGCAACATATATTAAATATCCAAAAAACTTCTGAAAAATATTTAGGTCTACATTTCTGAAAATATTTCTTTGCTAAGAGCATTAAAAGTATTTCCATTCCTTTGTAAGAGAACAATTTATTATAATTTAAAGTTAACTATTTTATTCACATTTCCTTTTGTTTTCAAAAGTACTTTATACAATATGTCCATGGGCCTCTTTTTTTTTTTTTAATATTGGCATTAGTCTATTTGCCATAATGTTACATTTTTAAAAATAACCCAAAAAAGACTATCTGCTGATATTTGAAATGAGATGTCAGTGACCATTTAGAAGAAGTGAGCATTTTGATATATAAACTAATGAGGAAGTAGCTATTATTGGAGAAAGTATAATAATCACATTCTCATTTATAACTTTTTATCAATTACATAATTTTCCGAAGTTACATTTAAGTTAATAAAGCAAATCAAAATTTCATTAGCAATTTCTCCTGGGTTCTTTTACATCTATAAATCTTTACCCAACCATGTTCTGTACTTTCCAGAAATTACTCTCTGTTTTTGAAAGCATTCAGATGATGGTTTATCAGTCAATTATTAGTTCAATGTTTAATTGCTTCATATCTTTTCTTATTTTTTGGACCAGTTTTTCTAATGTCATCTGTTTTGCCCTTTAGCGGTATCATTACCTGAATAAATAGTAAAAACTAAAATAATGGAACTGAAAGAAATGTCAATAATTATTTTCTTAAAGCCTCATATGCACATATGGTAATTGTTAGTCTAGCATTTATCAAACAGAGCACATGTGCCATGAGGTGTTAATAGATGTCCATAATAAAAAAGTTTAATGGTGAAATTGCCTCTTGGAGATTAGCAATGCATAATAGCATGCTGAAGGCTCTGAGAAATCCTGTGTAAAAAACCCAGTCTTTGTTTAACTCAGTTTTTCTCAAATTTACTTGGCCATGGATATTCTTTTCTTCATCAGCCACCTTTGAAATGCTGGTGTGATCTCATTAAATACACGTATCTATACTCTTCCTTATAGTTCACTGCCTGCCATTTCTATTTATCATGTTTATGACTTTACCATTGCTCTAGTCTGACATTTGTCATGTCCAGCTGGCCTTTCTCACCCCCATTCCATCACTCCTCCTGGAATAATAGCCCTGCTGGTCACTGACATCTCATTTCAAATATCATCAGCAGTCTTCTTGGCTTGTAAAAATGGAGAAATACGGGAAATGACTAAAGCTATGACTCCCATCTGCTTTTGCTGTCACATTGTCACTTCAGACTGTTTGTCACTGAGAACATGATGAGCATACTCTGCCTGTGATGTAGAAAGGCCTGATTCTGCACTCCCCACCTACCGGCCATCTGGGTAGGCAGTGGAGGTGAGCCAAAGATTACAGTCCCGAGAGATAGAATTTGCCAGTGATTAGATCTGGCAATATATATATATGCAAGAACTCTGATTTGTATTTCACATTTTATATGTTGTCTGATGACCTCGCTTTACAATTAAGCCTAAGTATGTGTGGGTGTAATATGAAACTAAGTTTAGGTCCTGCAGCCTGTCCTAAGCTTGGCAGAGGGAAGAGGTGGGGTGGAAGCTGAACTTGTACTGAACTTGTCTGCTTCCTGTTCTGTTGGTATGAATGTTATTGAAAGGAACAAAAAAAAAAAAAAAAAAAGACCTTTCCATTGAGACTTAAATGACCTGACTGAAACCAAACCTGGTCTTACTGCTTCTGCGACTTTCAAATGTCAGTGTCTGTGTGCATCCTGTGGTATCCTCTACTAGCTGTTGACAGGACACACTGTGCTAGGGGAGTGGCCAAAGACTAAGGGTAAGATAGTGGTGGACAGGAAAACTCTAACAGGGAGGATCTATGTAATTCATTGAGTATTCCTGGTCGCCTTCCTTGTCTGACCTCTGTAAGTCTCTTCCATCACTCTCTGCTGTCAACTTCAGACAGATACCCCATCTCCTATTGTTCATTGCTTTCCTGGAACACCCCACTAAAAATGTCATCTCGATATCTGTCAGGGCTTAGTTATGACTCAGATCATAGACCTTATAAATCATGCGTCTATGTATTCTTCAGGTGCTACCTAAAAGTATCACTTTTGCATCATAGGGCTCTCGTAATTCCATTGACTAAATCTAACTAGGAAGTAGTCTTTGAGAATTTCTTCTTTTTTATTTTTTCTCCCATTAATGAGGAAATTATTTAAGCATCAGTTTTAAGAACCAAATAAATTGGAGAAGAAATAAAAATAGCATGGACATATTTAAAGTTTGGGAAGGAAGTGGAAAATGTTGAAAACGAGGTTGTACAAATAAGCTGGTAATCTCTGGGTATGGCGAAATCTAACTCTGGTCCATAGATAATGCTGAAAGTTATGTCTGCTTGAGTAAGGATTGAGCTTGGTATGTCAGCCAGCCTCAATGCTTGCTGTTTTAGAAATACGACCTGCAAAACTAATCTTGATGAGAAGTTCAATCATAGTAATAAATTTTCTGATTAGTCTTCTGTATCCTTATACCAACTCAGTAGATGCCCAGGCACTCCCTATCAATGTCTTCTTTCCCTCCTGTTGTAAAATGAAAAGAAAGGCAATGGAAGTCTTTGTAAGTTTGCAAGAGCTTCTGGCACTGTATGTAACTACCAATGGAACATGGAATTTCATATAGGGCTCCCATTCGAGCACTTAACAGATACAGTGAGAGGGCCTCATCATAATTCATCCCTTTGTCTCCCCTATAGCTCTTCTTCCATTGCTATCATATTATTAGCTGCTTTACATTTTAATACTTTACATATTGTTAGCTGCTTTATGTATTATTTCCCTATTACATTTTCCTTCTTCATGGCTAATGATTATGAAATCAGGTTCTTGGTCAATTTTCTAGAAATCTGGCAGTGATCATGATGATCATGACTAAAAAAAAAATCAGTTTTCTCCACTCTTTTAACGTATTGAAATTCTTTCTTGCTTAATACATATCTTTAGAGCTCTCTCTCTCTCTCTCTCTCTCTCTCTCATTCTTTCTCTCTCTCTCTCCTCTCTCAACACTTGCTTACCCATGCAGTAGCATGTTATAGTGCAGCTGAAAAAGGTCCATTTAGCTGAGTGGAGGAAGAAGAGGTCTGAAACCTAGAGGAAATTTTTATTCCATTCAATTTTATTACTATAAAGAGAATAGAATATGACAGGAGGTGACAATGTTAAAAATGCTTCCCGATTGCATGAAGAAAATATACTTCCTCTTAAGAAGTCTTTGGGATAAAATCTCCAATGTGGACAGGAATGATGGGAATGCAGTTCTCATCATGGGTTGTAGAATCTGCTTCACTTACCTGCATTTTTAAAGAGAAATGTTCCTAGTACTACTTCAATAGCTAAAAAGAGAATCTGCATTAAGGCAATGCTTATGATTGTGTGACATAGTGATAAGGAGGCAGGATTCGAGAAGGAGAACCTGATTCTTTCTCTGAGCACCATCCTGGAAACTGATGTAAGAGAGGCCCAAAGACTCGATTTTCTACAAGAGCAGTAATAGCACTGGGCTTATAGTTAGAGGTTAAGATTCTAGTACTGGATATACCACTGGGTAACTATAAGCCCCAGGTTTTGTTTGTGAGATATGAAGGCCCAATGAGAATGATCTTATGATTTCTGCCACCTTTCTTTTTCAGCATAACCGTGTGGTAGAGTGCTACAGAATTTTCAGGTATTTTTCTCAGTGATGAATCTATACTGTTCTTCTAACAAATAAATTGGCATATGCTAGTAAAATATTAATATTTTCAAGACAAAACAAAACAGATCATTTCCTCAGAGATTGGAATTGAATATCTAGTACTTATGTTGCCTTATTTTCTCATTTCATATGGGATTGAGAACATGCATATTCAAATGCAAATAACTCTAAATCTTAATAAAAAGTTCCATGCTAAAAACTTCATGAAATTTTGGATGTTAACGAGAATTTAAGTCAGAGAGATCCAGAAGCTATTGATCAGATAAATCACATAGATTTATAACTAGCTGCAAATGCAAATTTGAGAATACTTACCTAAAATGAAGCAAACATCCATCTTTAGAAAACATTTAGTCTTTACTTATTCTAAATAATATTTTCTTTCTGATGCTTTTGCTCTCATTTAGTTTGCTGCATATAGAAACTGGTATACCAAAATATTTCCAGAATTGCAAATTTGCCTCACTTAAAATCCTAGTATAATGAAATTTACTTCTATATACTTTTTCAGTAATAAGAGAATTTTTGTTCCAAAATATATTAATTGCACAGGATGAAAATCACTCCTATGAAAGCTGAACACATACCTTACCGGTTTTTCTTCCTTTGTCTTTAGAGCTCTGTGAAGTTGACTCCCTGTCTTCCCAACTATTTCTGTCGTGTTTGGTTTCCAAGAGCCTTCCTTGATTTTTATCCTTCTTTCTGCTCCAACATCTTCTTCTTGGGTATCTCCGTATCCACGAAACCCTTCCACTAAACTGGGTATTTCGAGACTTGATTTCTATTGGAAATGGCCTTGGCTGTACCCTTGGCTGTACTACTGTAGACTATAGGTGTTGCAGGGGATGGTGTTCTATAATGATTGATATGTCAGAGAGTACTTTCTTTTCTTCTTGGTGTTACTCTCTGTTGAACAGGCACAAAATTACTATTGGGTGTGCCCTAAGAAATTCTCATCAAACAGATTTTTGGTTTCCTATCCTGAGTGCTACCATTCACCATAAGACTCAAAACAAGTCTGTAGGGAGTTAGGCTGGGAGTAACCACCATGTTGGAGTCAAATTGTCTCTCCCCTTTGACAGTTAAATCATTGCTAATTCTTCTCTTAGAATGAAAGGTTTCTCAGATCTTCATGCACATAGATATCAAGCGGACCTTCCTACTCTTTCACAGACATGCGACATATGTCTGAAACTCATTGGAACACACAACTCATATGCAGTTTGAAGCTCTCTTCCTATACAAGGAGAAATAGGGAAATAAAAAAGATGTTGGAAACATTAGGGCATAGTAAAGAAAGAGATTTTTGTAGTGATGCTTTGTGAAAAATCAAGGAAGTTATGGTAATAGTAAACTTAGAACAGTACTATAGGGCCATCTGGGATGGTAGAGGGAGAGAGAATGTTTGAGAGGGACCAGCTGAGGGAGAGAGAAAAGAAAGGCGTGGAAAGCAGGATGTATTGGTGATGTGGCTCAAGAGTATGGAATCAACAATTCCTGGGTCTTGCAATTATAAAAGCATTGATGATACACCATTTTCCACTTAGTGGAAAGATTTAAGAAGTGATAATACTCAATTTGGGAAGGAGTATGATAAGATGAGCTCTCTTTTTTACAGCTAATTTATTACTTTGGTTTGTAATCCCCTCCATTTTTTTTTTCTTTCAGTTTTCACTGATATCGATTTTCTATACAGGATGGATGTGAGAAGTCAAATATTCTCTGTGCAGTTTCCTGGCAGAAATTTAGGTCAGAGCCTTACAAAAGCGGAGACTTTTCTTTTGACCTATTCATGTTTTTAATAATACTTTATGAATGATGACACATGGGTAAGTAGGAGACATATTAACTGCTTTTACATGTCATGAATTGCTAGCTGTGTGCTCTTGTCACTTCTCTGTAGAAGGCACTCTGAGCCCATTACTCAATTTCTTAAAGACATATACACTCTCAGAAACACGTCTCTTCAGGCTTTTGCTTTTAATGGAAAAAAGTAGATACAGATATTTAGTGGCCTACACTAAATTGTCTATGATTAAATAAATGAATTTACACATACCATTTTCCAATTATTAAGAAAATTGCTTAAATAATTTACCTTCAGATATACTTCAGAAAGAAACATTTGTGTCACTGTGTTGGAATAGAAAAAGTTCCGGTGTTAAACATAATGACACCAAAGGGTTTCCTTATGCATTTAAAAAACAATTTTGCTGATTCACTTAGTTCATTAATTTATTTGCAAATATGGCTCTTGAGTAAGAAAAAAAATCAGAAATGCAGAGGAGGACTCCAAGAGTAAATTGTAATGTGAGTTATCTACGTTTTTTGAGTAAGAACATTCGTTCTTTTACAAATAGAATCTTTTATTTTCTTGGCAATGACTAGACATAGAAAGGAAATAATACTATCTGAAATAAATGAGCCCATATACATCATTGCAAAACATGCTTAATATCATATTGTTCCCATGTTTGTTCAGAAAAGGAAAGGAAAAATTTTCCAGTGTTTTGTATGAAGCAGTCGACAAGCAAGCAAGAATCTTAGGTTCTGTTTGTGATGTTTACTAGACATCCAAAATATTTGCTAAATATTTTAAAATAAAGGATGTATGTGAATACATTTTTTTCATTCTTTTAATTAAGAAAAATCTAAAGGTCACTTGTAGTCCTACAATAATAATGCAACTATTGTCATTTTTACACATTTCCTCCATTTCCACATGTGTGTGCAAAGATTAGTTAGGATTTTATGAGCATGATCCACAGGCTCCCCCTACATAGATTTATTGTAATTTTTTTGGTTTAGCTTCTGCCCAGGAACCTGGGAAGCACAGGTTACAGACAAATGCTTTCCTACTTTTAAATCTTCTTGTTCAAGGTATAAGGGCCCTTTAATAGTGACAATTGCAAAGTGCCACATGGAACCTTTCCAACAGGAGATTTCTACCTTCTACTTCTCTGGAACCTCCATGATGATGCTCAGGCCACTGCTGATATTTTTGCTTCTCAAAGCATAAAAAATTCATAGTTACTATCTTCATTTCCTTAGTAAGTCTGCTTTCAGATTTTTAAGCTGCCTTAGAAAGGTCATCCCATGGTCTCTCAATTGCCAAATAGAGTGTTCTCTTTAGTCTTGACCTCTTTGCAGCATGTGATCACATCCTCATTTAAAGTCTTTCCTTTTTTGGTTTCCACAGCCCCAGTCTCTAGATTTGCTTTTTCCTCTTTTACATCTCGAATTCTCTTTCAGGTCCATTTCCCTGTGTTTTCTGTACTTGCAGTCCTCAAAATCCTTATAGCTCTGTGGTCCAAGGACAAGCAGCATTAGCGATACCTGAGAGCAGAATTCAAGCTGCATCCCAGACCTACTGAGTCAGAATATGCATTCTGACAAGATCCCAAGTGATCCACTTGCACAATCATGTTTGAAAAGCACTGCCCTAAACCTTGGTGTTTCCTAATGCTCTGTCCTCTCCTCTTTTCTCTCTTTTCCTGGAAAATCACATCTTTGCCACACTTTGACTTTTATATCCTTATGACTTCCAAAGTAACTCCAGCTAGATATATTTTTTTAAGTGCCAGGCATTCATTTTGATTTGCTTAACTACTTGCATATCCCACAGGCATCATGAACTAAAAATGTCCAATATTGAACTCATTTTCATTTATTCCTCTATCTGCCCAAGCACCTAAGCCCGAAACCCATTATTCTTGACTCCTCCTGCTCCCATCAGTGGTAGCATACACTAATAGACAATCATCAGCTATAAAGAATGCCCTGGGAAAATTTGAAATTAAATGCTGCTATTTTATCTTAAGTCAATTTCTCTCTCTTCGCTCTCATCCAAAAAGAGGGGGGGAAAATTCTATCAAGGTCAGCTGTCAAATCTGATTTGCTTGCAGCTTCCTGAGAGAATGAGAAAGCATGATATGTTTTCCATCAGAAAACACTTGCCAGTTTAGCATAGATTAGCTTTTTTCATTTGTTTTTAATAGTTTGAAATCAGAGTAGAAGGAAAATTATATATTGCATAAGTCATTTTAGAGTAGAAGTGGAGATCCTCTCCTAGTGAAAGAGATGGCAAAAACATATATGTCTTGGTTTGCCTCTGACTGCTATTAAAAGGAAACATCCATAATGCTTTGGAAGTTCACCAGATATTGATTTTTTTTTCTTTACTTTTAAAGCTACGTGCTTCCAGAAGCAAAAGTTTATGTGTAATTTTCTTACTTAGGATTTTAGTTGCCCTCTGCATAATATCTAGAGTTGAGTTAATCTGGTTGTAATTAGTTGAAATTACATGTGTGGGGTCAGATACTGCTGGTTGCCTATAAATACCGGCACCCTTTCTTCCTCAGTGACAGAATCCTGTCTTGATTTGAGGTGGCCTCTACCTTGCAGCCATTAGCAGGACGAGCAGCCTGCCTGAATGACAACCACACATCACAGCATCTCTGCCACTACCACTCTCTTTCTGCCACAATCTGGAGTGAGCATCACTCTATGGGAACAGCTGCCCCTCTGGACCAGCTGCTACTGCTCATGTCCCTAGCTCAGAAACCCCAGAGAATGCTGGCTCCATCTGCACATCTCCCACTGGCACCCAGGAGCGCAGCACGGTGAGTGAGCAGAGCCTCCACACCAGCCTCCTGTAAAAGCATACCCTTTACCATGGAAACAGTGCTAGAAAGAAAGCTTAGCATCTATAAGTCTCTTAATAGCATCATTCACCTGTATTGTGTATATACAGCCATTTGCTATCTGGACTGGATAACTAACCACCATCTGTAACACGATTTGTATGGGAAAAATGTGTTTGGCACGCCGAACATCTAATTTACTAAGCAACATTTGCAGCACGGCCTGTGCGTGTGTATATGGATGTCTGCCAAGGTATGTGGACTGAGATGAATCAGGAATCAAGAGGTTTGAAATAAAAAATAGATTTGATTCCTAAATATGGCTGTAATATGCACAGGAACAGATTTAGAGAAGTAAAACCCATGGATGGTTGAATTCAGTGGAAAAAAAAAAAACTAGCAATTTTATGTAATTCAACTATTTCTTCACCCACCCAGTTGGCTGAAACCGAAGTGGTTTTGTTCTCTTTTATCTAATGCTCTAAGATGTCCTCAGATGGAAATGTAAGTCAAGCCACCACTGAGTCATGAATGCATCCCCCAAAATGCCCATGCACCATGACTAAGGAGATATTAATTCCACGTATTTCCTGTTTTCAAGTAGAAATTTCTATAAGAAATGGCAGAGAAAATATCTCAGTTTAGTCTGACTTTATATCCGTTAAACCAGTATATACTATTAAGTCTTTGTTATTTCCCATGGATTTTTTTTTTCTTTTTTGGAATAGTGAAACTACTTGAAATGTCATGTTACATGGCATCCATCTGGGGTTTATTTCTTTGTAACTTGCCAATTTCTTATAACCAACCAAATCCCTTTAAGTGAATTAAAGATATAATAAAACAATATAAGAGCAATGGAAATTATCTGCAGTTTTCATAAAGAGATTGAGAAGAGCTGATTGAATAAATGCAAGTCAAAGCAGCTCAAATCAAAGGGGAACCAAAAAGAATATGACCTGATGATGTTGCAGAGTGGCCTGGAGCCATGTCATTGAGGTCACCAAGCCTCAGCGAAAAGGTAGGTCCTGGCACTTATTGGCCGTTCACATTTGGAGAAGACATTGAACATGTTTAGGCCTCAGTTGCTCCCTCTGTAAAATAGGGATGGTAATAATAAATGATACTTTGCTGCTATTGCTGTTGTGGTCAAAATGACTTGGCCTGAAATGGTGCTGATAAAAACACCTGTGTTTTAGGCGTTCGTGTGGCTCTTTTGGGCATTGGTGGACCAACCAATCTGAAGTACATTCCATATATGCTTTTGAGTTCCGGAAAAAAAATCGCTTTTAGAAAAGGAGACATTTGGTTTTTTAATACACATACTTTAAAGTGTATTATTCTCTTCATAGAACCTTTGAGATTCACACACACATGGAGAATAGTTGTAATAAAATCTCTCTCAGTATTATTTTGGAAGGGAACTTCACATACTGCTTTACTGTAGTTTAGTATGTACACTACTCTGTTACCTTAGGTTTTACTGGAGAACTTGAGGTAAAAATCAGCTTGATATATTACCATAACAAATCATATGAAACACTGGAGGACTTGACTTATGGTCTTCCAAGTTTTCTCCACATCAGAGTCATGGGCCCTAGCTCTCACTAAGGTGCTAAGGTGGTATCACATACTGAAATGAAGAGTACTGGGGTTGGGGAGGTGAGCAGGATATGGACATATCAGTTTGAGACACCAATTTGAAATCCAAGTGTATATACCATATCGGCAGTTGGATGTGCGAATCTAGATTTAGGGATGTGGTTGAGGCTACAGATATAAATTTAGAGATATAAATTTAGTATGTACACTATGTTTAAAATTATGAGACTGGATATGGTTACCTAGGGGCTAGCTCAGCCAAATAGAGGAGAGGTTGGAGAAAACAGGATGTTTGATGACATGATATCTGCTACTTAGGTTTATTTCCTAGGCCAAAATAGACTCCTGTTAGACTTGTATTCAGAGAGATGATGAGAAAGTACCCTAACTTGAAATGAGAACTGAAGACTTTGTTTCATTCAAGGTTCCATAAGACATGGCAGAATGACTTGGTCCCATCCCGACAGGAGTAACATAAAAAAGATGGACAGATGGAACCTACCTGAGGTGGTTGTAGAGCCCAGCTGAAGGGGTGATTCACTGGAGCAGTGTCCACCAGAAGAGACAGCAGTACCCAGCTGAGGCTGCAGAAGAGAAAGGGGAGTCGAATGGACAGACAAGTAATGGGAGGGGTCAAGAGATAAGAGAATAGCTGATGCCTTTTGAGAGCTGGCTGAAAAGGGAACATAGAAAGCACCCGAGGACGTGTAGCAATACTCTGCAGGAGATAGTTTAGGCTGTGGTGCAGAGGAAGCTTTGTAGGTCGCTGAGCACTCACATGTGACTGGGCTTCTGCGATCCCACATCCCAAGGATCACAGTCCACCTCTTGCCCAACTCCATTTCTGCCCCTTCACAGGTTTCAGTTATAGGCAGGCAGCAGGCATGAGTAGTAAAGGTAATTTAGCAGGCCAGTTGCTTTAACACTATGTTCTTGGAAGTCCTAGAAATTCCTCAGAGATCCGCAAGGTTGGGTCTCCCCACCTCCACCCCACTTCAGCCAGAGCGCTCTCTCTTTATTCTGTTTTACATCACAGCTTCCATGAAGTTTCATTTGAAAGAAAAAATAAAAAGAGCCATTTCTGCAGCTTAATTAAAAAATGAAACCAGTGAACTGCAGAAAGAATAAAGTGGCTGAATATATAAAATATGCAGATGTGATTTGTTTAAGAAACATAAAAATGTATTATTTGACTGATCATCTAAACCAATTGATCTCTAACATGAAAGACAGAGGGAGAAAGAGGAACAAAATTGTCATACAACTGCAGTTAGTAGTGGGGTTATTTTATTGATCTAATTCACTGACAGACTCTGCAATTCAATTGAATAATCTTCAAACGCACTATATGCATCTTCCCGGGTGACGTCAACAGTGACCTTTTAATGTATTATTTTTTTAAAATTCTATGTGTCATAAATTCAATACAACTGTAGAAACAAAAGCGTTATTTTATTCTTGAACTGCGTTTCCAGGACTTGGCTCAACAATGGACTGGGCATTGTTTCTCTATTCAAAACACAGAAGGAAATGTAAAAAGAAGTCTGTAGTAGGTACTTTTCTTCTTCTGAAATTATTCACCTTTAAGAAAGAGATAAGGGTAAAATGATTACAGAAGAAACTGTTGAACCAAGAGAAGATTGAAAACTTTAGGTTCCTAAATCATGAAATGTTATAACGTGTTATTCCATTCCCTGTGTGCCCATCTTCCACACCTTCTAATTCTGTTCCTCTCTCAAAGCACAGCTTACATCTCCCTTTTTTCATGATGATTTTCAAGAATGGTTTGGCATCTCTTTGCCAGTGTACACACATAACCTTGATCGTGCGATTGTGTTCATTTCTTAGATGTCTTTTAAATCCATTTGAATACTAAGGCCTTATATTCCTTTTTTCTTAAAGTGGCATATACTAGATGCTTAAAGAAAACAGAGACCACTAAAATCCACCTGTAGGTGAACAGGATTGGTTTATGACTCACTGCGCTGAGTGAGAACGCACACCAGGGGGACTGGTGTGCATTGGAATGACTAATTATAGGATTTAGGCTTATATTAGGTAATTTGAGGAAGGTTTAAGGAAATAGGACTTCGCTCTGGATTGGGTACTGTCAGGAAGTAGGGGTAATTCTATGATTGGATATCTTTCTAAATTGTATCTAGAAGGAAAGAAGACTAGCCTAAGACTAAAGCAGCAGCAGTAACTCATGTTCATCAGGATAGGGGGAGTTGAGTCTTTTTGTTGTTTGGACGATGTTCATGTTTTTGTGTTTAGACATTATTATGGAGTGGTCTTGTTTTTGTCGTGATCCATCACAGCCACAGAGTGGCCTTGCCTAGTGTTGGTGTTCTGTGAAATTATTTCCATCTAACAGGGGGACATCAGGGCCTGGCTTTGAGCTCCAGCCAGCTCCCGCTGTCAGGGACTGCTCTGCTCTTTCCCAATGTTGAATTGATTTTCAGCAGCATTACATCATTATCAAGGATTCCTGTTTGATACTCTGGGTGACTGGAAGTCATCCCAAGAGAGAAGACCTCAGCTTTAATCTCTGATCTCCCCTTTCTTCTTATACTGGAGACATTATATAATTTCTTTACTAGGCGACCTTTTGATCTGTGGCAGGGGTCACTCTGAACTTCTGTGGGATGTCCTAATTCTTTCTTTTCTCTGGAATCTCATGGTAAGGATCGAAACCTAATTTCTTCTTTATGTTATCGAGGCTCTGAAAGCTAGTCCTTAGTGTCCTTATTCCATTCTCTAAAGGGACTAGGTTACAGTGAAGGTTTGCTGAAGGGGGCAAATGAACTTTCTTACACAATACAGCCTTCCATGACTGAGGACTGCCTTCTGCACTCAGCTAGCCTGGCCATTTCATGCCTCCTAAAATTGTTTCGAAGTTTGGGGTAAAAAATTAACATACATTTATTTGATCTAATCATATGTAAAACATTTGTTTGGTAATTTGTTTATAATGGAGACTGACTTTTGAGCAGTGTTTCATAATTCTGTCTGAACAGCAGAATCAAAGAGGAAGTTTTAAAAAGAGATCCTGGTTTAATTGACTGGTGTGGGCCCCAAGCTTCTGTCTGTCTGTCTGTCAACCTACCTACCCACTCGCCTATCTACCTAAAATAAAAGAGAAATATTCCCAAGGTGATTCTAATGAGACTCATTGTTAACAATAAAAGAATCCTTTACCCTGAGATGATAGTGTAAGTTTTCCTTTGAGGAGGTCAAAGGAGATTTGTGACTAATAGGTATCCAGACTTGGTATAATTTGCCTTAAAATAGTGATAACGTATTTGCGTAGGCCAGTGAACTTCATGTGACTGGCTCTTGGTAAAGCAGTCTTAAGCTAAAGGTCTAAGTGAGGAATGAATCTGCTTAAAGCAAAACTGGTAGTTTCTCCAAGGCTCTGGTGAGTTAAAATAATTCTGCATCTATGATCATCTTCCCTGCCCTGTAAACAGGATGAGGGAGCAGCAGCAGTAAAAATGGGAGCGCCAGTGACTGACGCTGGGTTGACAAGCAGACATATAAACAGAGTCTTGGAGAAAGCTGTGTTTACAGCAACTGAAAGGGAAGCCCTAACCTCTGAAGTGACTGAGAGACTTTGGTGTCTATAAATAGTCAGCCAACATTTGATAATAATTACTCATCGATAAATAGCTTCCATTATGTATTGGGAATTAATCATTGGTTCAATACATATTCAGCTATCTATTGTACTTATGATTTATACGAAATCATTATAAACTAAACCATATAACTTCCTAGTGTGCAAATAGCAATATATTTCAAACAACTGACAATACTAAAACTCTCAAGGAGAAGATGGCTGAGGTATAAATGTTAACTCACATAACTCGACTTCTGTGGAGGCCAGCGTGATGGGCCCTTAAAAGTGTTCCTCTGTAACTGATTGTAGTCATTACCTTAGAGAAAAAGATTGTATTTGTTGCAAAGAATAACATTGACTGAGCAATGTTCTCTAGCATGTATGTTTATATTTATATTTATCTACATAGTTGCTAAAAATTAACATTTGGAATTGACTGGTGTGATATATACGTGGAAAGATATTGGACTTATAACTCATTGAATTATTAGTTGGGTTCCTAGGATTCATTATTATCTTTAATTATATTCTAAAGAGAGGTATTGAGAATTTTTAGTGGTGATATGCTACGGGATGTCTCAAATTTTAAAAATATTCATTTTTGTTTTAGAAAAAAAAAGAGAAGTAATATAATTGAGAGGCTAAAATTGAGGACCCCGGAGCCAGACTTCTCGGGTTTAAATATTAGCTTCATTATGTACTAGCTCTGTATGATCTTAGACAAGTTATTTAACATCTCTGTACCTCATCCTCACCTGTAAAAGGGACAATAATGACACTCATAGAATGTTACTGTTGTGAAGATTAAATTATTTAATATAATAAAACAGCTGGAACAGTGCCTGGCACAGAGTAAGCTTTTATTATAAATACCAGGTGTTTAGATTTTTGTTTTATCAGAGAGAGTTGAATAGTGTGAAATGGATTTTGATTGAGCAAGAAAACTTCCTGAAACAATCTCTGTTTTTTGAAGATATTTTTCTGAAATGACTCATGGTTCAGTGTCAGTAATATTTTATGCTTTAAGTACCTGGTCTAAGGAATGAGGCTTAGAAAACCTCTGAGACTGAGCTTGTTTGCTTTTCTATCAGTCTACTTTGTCCTTCTTAAGACTTCTGAAGGGAAACAATAATTTCTTTGAACAGAAATTTCTTTGTTTCCATCTCAAGATGAATAAAAAACCCAAATCTAATTAAAATAATTTCAAAAGATTTTTGTTTATAGTGTGAGTAATATTTAAGTATCTGCTGTAGAAAGTGCTTTTATAAGCATGGAGGACCCCGAAAGACAGAGAGGATGTCTGTCATCCTTGGTCACATACTTCCTTTTATCCTCAGGGGCTTTATAAGGTTGACATCTTGAATTCTCCAAATGCTGAGGTGAAGATCACCCATGGGCCTTTCTGGAAAGCAGGCCCTACCAGTTCTTGAGGGGCTCTGCGAGTGTCTGTACCCTGGCTGGATGCTCACTGGTTTGTAGTTACTAAGCACCTCTTTAAAAGTGACAGAGGAAATCTATACCAACATACCAGCCATGGGGCCCCAGGAGAGTGGAGGGAATATTTCCATACTGGAGAGGAATGCTGGTATTTCTTAATAAACAAAATCAAACTACTTTATGATAATACATGAGCTCAGATACTACAGAGTAATGGAAGCAGGACAGTGAGTTCCACTTCAATTACTTTTAATTGACATGGCACAAGGGTTGAAGCTGAAGCTCCCATTATTTAGCAACCATTATCTAAAAAAAATAATAATAGCAGCGGGAACAAAAATTAATATTTACTGTACATTTATCACATCCTGGCATGGTTCTATGCTTAATATATTAAGTATTACTTGTTTGATCCTCACAAACAACTGTGTAAATGTCACTACCAGCGCAGGCTCCCGGAGCGTTGGTGGCAGGAGATTCTAAGTTAGAAAAACAGGGGGCAGAATCAGTGGTGCTGGGATTAAATCAAAGGCATAAGATGATTTAGAAATCACAAAATCTGGATCAAACCCAGGTGTTCTGACCCTGTGTCTCATGACCTGGCGTTTCTCCAACTACAGAGTTTCAAAATGAGAACAGGGAATAAGTCCTGAATACAGTATTTTTATGTAAGGCTAATCCCGTCCTTCTCTTTATTTAATGCCTTTCACTGAACCTACTATTTTCTATGAGTATTATAAACACGGACAATCTAATTTAGCATTTTTTTTTTTTAATAAGACAAAATGTTTAGCTTTGTTACATGGCTGTGTGCTAATGTCTGAAGTTATAGGGGGTGTTTGTCTTCATGGGAACTATGTCCCGTGAAGAAAAGATTTACATAATCCCTAATACTACCCTGCTATCCTGAGTGAATTAAATTTTTCCATTATAATCCTTGTTCCCCCACTTTCTCACTCTGATTCTGAAAAAACGGCCTAATTTTCTACCAGGGAAAGAAAAAGAGGCCATTAGTTTGTGTCTGGAAACAGTGAAAGAATTACTGAGCTATTTACAAGCTCTGCACATGTGGAATCAATCTAATTTTCCATTGGATGGTTCAAAAATGTATTCAAATCATGCAGTTTTGAAATGCTAAACTTTGGAATTTATTTCTTAATAGGAAGCTTTTTAAAGATAGTTTGCCTGATGAATATCCCCCTTTGTGAATCTGAGTAACAAATTGTTTATAATAATACATAAGCAATCTTAATTTATGTTTTATTCCTGTTTCTTGAGGTCAGGGCAAGTCTGGCAATGTGTATTACTGCTCTCTTTCTACTGGGGAGGTGAATACTGCAGAAAATTTAAAAAAAAATCAGGGCAAGAACAAATCTCTCTTTTCCATTAAGCTCCTATTTTGATATTTGCCCATGAATTTGATGTCATACCTAATTAGCCATAATCTAATTTCTATGCAAGATTTCTTTTAAAGAATATGACAATGTTTAAATACATGTAGATTTTTAAATGAGATCTTTAAAGCAATAAGTTAAAGGTAATAAATGATTAACTTAGAATTGAATATCTGTAAGAACTCCTGAGATGCAGCACTTCAAAATCTAGTTGAACTGTGTTAAAATATGTAAATTCCTCAAAGTCAATGAAATGCAAAATGATAGTTAGGTTATGTGCCAAACAAGATCCATATTCCTGGCCCAGTATAAACTTTCCCCATGTGTTTGTAATAATGAGGCTGGAGGTATGGAAGAGACATAAAGGTTATGCATGAAATTACTATTAGAATAACAATCTACATTTCTATACAGTACCCTCACCTATGTAATTTGTTTTTGATCTTTGCAGCAGCTTCACAAAGTTAGGTAGTATTTTCTCCATTTTATAAATTAGGAAGCTTGGGTGTGCAGGTAATAACAGAAGTAGTACATGGAAGACAAAGCAATCTAATAGAAGGAGAATAGACTTTGGGATCAGACAGACAGATTCAAAATCCCAGCTCCAAATCTTAGTGCCCTGATGAACTGCAGATATATTATTTAGTCTCTTTAAAGCTTATTTTTATCATCTGCAAAATGAGATAATTCTACTTCACAGAATTGCTATGAGAGCCAAAGGCAATAAGTTATGTGGAATGCCTCACCCCGTCTCAGCTTAGCTTTTTTTCTGGAAGATAGTGGTCTTAACTCTAGGAGACTCCAAACCCAGTGCTTCATGGATATTTGGTAGAGATCTCTATTTTGACATTCATGACTTCAGGACACTTTTTCCTGGGCCCTATTGCTGAATCCATAGAGTGTCCCTTTCAAGAGAGGAGTAAAGTGACCTCTGCCCCAGATAGAAATTATTACCTTCCTGATGCCTTATTCTCATCTGGATTTAGCCATCATTATCCCCAAGTGGTAAAGCTCTACAAATGTATGCATACAGTAAGAATTACATGGTCCTGCTGCTTATATTTTATATGCTTTGTTTTTAAGTACTTTGTGGGTACATGTGTTCACCAGCTGTAAGAAATTGTTTTATCCATGATCAGAATTCTCATTCCCTACAACATGTGTTTACTGATCTCCCTGTGTGCATGGTTAGGGCTATTTGTTTGTGGCATACAGGATATTTATGGCTTTATGGCATTATCTATTTTGAACGTCTGCAAACGAAGAAGATGAAGGGCACTGGTCAAGTTCACTCTCAAATTGGAGAAGTAGAGGAACAGGGAGACAAATTATTTGTACAACATTACACAGAAAGTCCATGCCAAAGCAACATGCTACTGACCTCTTCTCCAATTCCCTCTCCTTGAGAGAGAACAATGCTATTGCAGCTCCTGGGCGTGCACTCATATCTTCATTCTTTTGCACACTCACAAGTGTATTTTCCAGGGATACAACTGCACGGGCCTCTACCACCCCCATATAACTTATATTTAGCTCTGAAGACAAGGGTTTGCTTGACCTAGACAGAAATCAAAGGGGAGGCCAGATTGTTGGGGCCTGGATAGGGGAAGAAGAACTAAAAGAAGTGGCTCTGTAGAAACTGCAGGAAAATCTCTGACCTTGAGGTCCTTGGAGAGAAGGAATTCTAACCCCCATGGTGACAGAGTTGAATTACAATATAAATGCTTCCAAATATCTGTTGCCAGGAAGCAGATGACATGCTAAATTACTCTGCAGATTGACTACTTAATTCAGTGATTTCCTGAGTCAGGAGTTGCCAGAAGAGCCATTTTGTCCTTTCTGGCAAAAAAGCCACTGGGATTGCTGTCTCCAGTCCTCTTTCCTGTGCTTCCTGCGTAGGAAGGCCTGTTTCCTGCAGAGATGCCTGATTAGACAGCGCTATTTTAGTAGGCTGGAGACTCTGCAGCAAGTGAGGTCTTTCGTTTCATGTTGATTTGTGGACAGTGTGGATGTCATATACATCACAGAAATATAAATCCTCTTAGTGAATGTAAAATAGTGAATAAAAGCAAATTAGACCAAGTAAAGTTCTGAAATGTCATACTGCAACATTTCCATCTGTTTGTTTTTAAATGTTTTGAGTTGCTAGGTTTATTTTGTGTATGAAGAACTGTTTCAGTCTTACTGCAGTTCTTCAAAACTGAATTTTGAGCAATGGGATTAATATTTACCAGGTGAATATGATGCTGTTAAGGGATCTGATGCTGGTGAGGGATAACTTTGAGAAGATGGCCCAGCAGTGGGCTAGAGCTTTAATGCTTAAGGACCCTGGGCCAGAATGGGGATTTTATAGACCTTGATGGATAAGCTGTTTGTATCCCAGCTTGTAATTACTCTTGTGAATTTCCTTAGCAGTACCTAACACTTGTCTCTGAAAGAAGTAAAGTGGCTGAATAAGATGCATATAATTCAGCAAAGCTAAATAAATACATATAATTCAGCAAAGTTAAATAAAGGTCAGAACATTCAGGCAAAAGGAAAATATGGGTAGGAAGCAAATTTGAACCACAAATAAATTTGTTCACAAAACATAGGGAGTAAAGATTTATCTCTTCTGATACTCGTTTGATGTTGATTCCACATGACCTTATGTTATTGTGTTCCCTGACCACTCGACTAGATTGTTAGCTTCTCAAGGGCAAGGCTCTGTCTTGGGCCCCTTTGAGTTCTGTGTCTTGTTCAGAGGCTTACTTGCATTTGCTCCTTAAATGTTTGCTGGTTTTGATGGTGATGGTTGTCTTTTTTTATCCACAAGGCTCTATTTTAGAACACCCAATATATAATATCATTAAACACATTAGCAATTACTTCTGTAGTTGTTATTTTAGATCACAGGGCATCTCAACTTAATTGCCTTTAAGCAAATTTGGAGTCACTTTGTTGAATAGTTTCTAATTTCTATTTGAGGTTTCCACTCCAACCTCTGGGTACTGGTCAGAGAGCTCCCTGTTACTAAGGCTATTTGTACCAAAGAAAACCATCCATTGACCATGTGAGTGTTGTAGGAGGGATTCTTTCCATGGTGGAGGGGGTCTTTTACCACTTGATGCTTTTCCAATTGAAAGTCTACAGCTTATTTTCATAGTTTTTGTTGCTTTAGTTCTGAAGAAAAGAATATGAAATAAATACTTGATAGATGGCTTTAAAGTTTCTTTTCTTGACTTTTGGGTGTTGTTTCCAGTAGGCAGATTATGCAGGCTCCAGGGGTCCCTGGATGTATCATCAGCCAGTTTGGGGATTTGTTGTCACCTTTACAAAAGAAAGTCAAAAAAACAAAAGAGAAAATCCAAAACTTCCTCTTTGACCTTTTTTTAATAGCACTGGTGAAAAGTTTAAGGGTATCTAAACTTTAGACAAATTTATTAACTAGAATAAGATTTGGGTAATATTTTTATTAAGACTTGCAATTCTGCTCTATTAATGTAGGGAATGAATAACTCATTCTAGTGTACATTGATAATTGATAGTTAACCTGATGTATAACCAAATAAAGGAGAAAAAAATTTTAAACAAATTAGCTCAGCTGATAAATATAGCATGAATATAGATTTTACAATGTCTTAGTCTGTATTTTGAGTCTCTTTTTAATTTGCATATCATATTCACCAGAGGGCCGAGAGAACAGATCTCATCTGGAACAATAATCTCATCTGGAAGAATAAATGGGGAAAATGGAATAAAACCTTTTGAAAAAAAAAGAAAATAGTTGTGAGAAATGAGGGGGAAATATCTATATATATAATTGCATTTTAAAGCTGTAATATTTGAATCAGTGTGGTACTGACAGAGATATGGACTGCCCAGTTAATCAAAGTAGTCTAGAAATAGATCATATTATAAAAGATCATCCAATATATAGAAAGATGACATCACAAATCAGTTTGAAAAGAGAATATACAATAAATGATGTCAGGACAATTGGTTAATTACTTGAATAAAAAAATCCCACTGGATTCTCATTTAATAATATATACCAAAATATATGAAGATGAATAAAATACACTACAATGAAACCGTTAAGGTACTGAAGGAAAATATAGGTTTATTTATTCGATCTTATGATGGAAGTAAGCTTTGTAAGGGAAAACAATCTCAAAGGAAAAATTGTTACTTTGACAATAAAGAATATTTAGAATCTTTGTGTGTCTATAAAATGTAAATTAATTTTTTTAGCAAAAAAATTATTGAATGATATTGGCAGCATATACAAGTCAGTTACCGTAATTATATAAAAAGTTCTTACAAATCAATAAGAAAAATATGAAAATACTAAATATTTAGTAAAGATATTGAACAGTTAATTGACAAAAGAAAATGTGCAAATGGCTAATAAACATTGCAAATTCAATCTCTAAGAATTAAAGAAATGCAAACAAAATCAATATATCATTTTTTTCCCATCAAATTATCAGAAATTTAAAAATTATAATGCTTTTCACTACTGATAAGGATATAAATAGATAGTTTTCTGGAGGAGGATTTAGAATGTGTATTTTACAAGCCTTAACAATTTGCCCTTTGATCTAGAAATTCTACTTCTAAGAATTTACCCAAAAGAAATAATAAGAGATGTACAAAATGCTTTATGTGCAGATATATTCACATGGCATATCTTATGATACAATATGGGAAAATGATAATGTTCAACAATAAAGAAATAATAAATAAAATTCTATAGATCCATATCATGGACTATTATGCAATCTTTAGAAGTTGTGTTTCTAAGAATGACAAAATGAAATGCTAATAATATATTCTTCAATTAAAGAAAAAGCAGGATACAAAATAATGTGATCTGAATATTGAGGTATGGGGTGGAAGGCACGGGAAAACAAGAAAAAGAAAGTGTGAGTATAAATTAAGAAAAACAAAAATAACAATAGGATGGAAAGAAACCAGAAGTTAAAAGTACTTTTATTCTATGCTGGGGGATAATGGATATTTTTAACATTTTAATTTTATACTTTTCTGAATATTCAAAATTATTTTTCATTTTCATAGAAAGAAATAACTCTCACAATAAATTCTTTTTTTTTATTATTATTATGAATGCATGGATTTTTGGGTGATAAGCTCTGGGTGATAAGCTTTCCCAGAGCAGTATACTGCTCTTTTACAACAAATAGGGCTTATCTGTTCTTTCCAGTCAGGACACCGAGAGAGTGACTGCGAAGTTGTCTGGGCCCTTTCTGTTCAAGTGCCTAAACAATACATTTAACTTGGCAGCTTATAAGGTCAATAATAGGGTTGGTTAAAAACGAACCACATGAAAAATGGTCCGTGGCTACAGAATACCTTGTCCACAATAGGTCTTTCATTCTGCAGACCTGGCTCCTCTGCCTTTCACGGTGTGGGGTGATGAGGAAAGCTAGGTGGACTCTGGTATTCACACCTTCTGAGAATGTCTGTCCAGGGGTGGGTCCATTTCCATGGTAGTCAAGGACAAAAGTCTTCTTGTGGAAAGCCCATCCAAAAGAAATTGCTGCCCAGACAAGCTTGGTTAGTGTCCTGAGTGGGCATTAATGATTGATCAGACAGGTCTTTAATTACAGCTCCACTGCATCTACTATTCCTCTGGGGTTAAAGGTGGGAGGATTGCAAGTAAATGATTGCAAGTTATCCCTTAGAAGACTCTGGAGACTGCTTTGTTGCATGGCTAACAATGTGTAAGAAATAAAAGAAAGAAGATTTTTTTTTTTTTGTCTGGAATTGGATAAGATGTAATCCTTGCCTCATGACACATACACATCAATGGTCTATGCAAGGCACTTATTTTATTTATTTGTTTGTTTGTTTGGCAATTTTTTAAAATGCAATAATCACCAGTGAACCCACTATCTCATAGCTTTCATCTAGCCAATGGTCCTCTACAATCCCATTCTTCACTTCCCCCTTCCTGAGGTAACCACACTGTGAATCCTGTATTCATTATTCTATTGCTATTCTTTTTTATATTCTTTCAGCCAATCTCTACATGTTCCTTAAGACTACAATTTTTACTTTTTCATTTTATATAAAAGAGTATCATCTTTACATACTCTTTCAGATTCATCCATATTGTTGCATGTTCCTTTGTTTAATATCCTATGTGTGACTGACTACATCACAGGCCATTCCTCTACTCTCTCATTGACTAGCATTTGGGCTATTTCCAGCTTTTCATTGTTTAACCATGAACACTCTTGTATATATCTCCTGGTAAACATGTTCGGAATTTCTTTTAGATTTATGCCTAGGAATGAAATTGCTGGATTGCAGGGTATGAGAATGTTCAACTTTAGGAGCTAATGCCAAAATGCTCTTCAAATAATTTTACCAACTTATACTCCCACCACCAATATTTAACAAATGCTTTGTAGATATATATCTTCTCCAACATGAGAGGTTATCAGACACTTTAATTATTACCAATTGAATGGGTATAAAATTATATTTTGTTGTGGCATTGATTTATATTTCCCTGAAGTTGAAAATCCATTTATGTGTTTATTGACTATGGTTGATTCTTCTTCTGTGAAATGATTAATCATAACTTTCTTCTATTTTTCTTTTATTATGTGCGTTTCTTATTGATTTATTGACCTTCTTTATATATTCTCGATACTAATCCTTTGTTGGTTGTATGCTGCCAATATCTTCTTTCAGTTATAAATTTGTCTTTCCATTCTATTTAAAGAGCCTCTTGATAAATGTCTTAATTTCAATTCTTTAATTTTATTGAGGTCAAATTTATGCCTTTTAAAATTTTTACTTTTAAAATTTAGCATGTTCTGTGCTTTATATCCTTTCTTTCTTGGAAGTATAAAAACTATTGACTGATATTTCCTCTTAAGAGTTCTAAAGTTTTCATTTAGACATTTAGAGAGAGCTGTTTTATTCCACTTCAAAGCAAACTAAAGTTAACATAGGTCCCTTAAGATCCAGTGGAAATGTCTATTGAATCAGACAGTATATAGCAGAAAGAACAGCAGAGCCTGAAAAATTCAAAATACTCACTAGAAGTGCCCTGTGATATTCAGGTAGTGGGGCCCTGGTTAGGAGTAGAAGAAAGTAGTATATCTATCTGCATTCAGTAACTTACTGAGTTTCCAACCAGACTTGTTTTCGTATACTCGGGAGCTGAGATCTCCCCAAATAGCTAGGTGACCTTTAAAGAGCCTTTTTAAGGGATGGAAGAAAGTAACAGTGATTGAACCATATTATTACCCAAGACCATTGAAGAAAAACTGAATTACATTAATTTTAGAGATATTCATCTGTTTTTCCAAGTTCAAGCATTTCTGTGCAGGGTATTTCAAAAGGTAAACTTCTACGTGTTTCCCTCTGTTGCAAGTGCTCCCCACTATGCATTGTTGTTATGAGGAGAGTTTTATAGGCATCTACAGAAAATGAGATATTTATGGCTATTTTCTAGAAGTCTCTTTTTTCTTACTCACTTTTTCCTTCTAAGGTGTGTCTGTTTCTTACTAGATATGTTCTTTCTTAATCTCTTCCTCTGCTTCCAGAGCTACCTAAGGCACTGGCGACCACAGGTGGAGCTGCAATCCTCTTCTATGTTAATGAGGCAGGGTCAGTGGCTACACTTGCTGCTCTCTCATTGGCATCCCTATGCATTGTCTTGCTTGTGATTCAAGTTGTAACAGGTGTCTGTGAGTGGGCTCTGGGCTTCCTGCTACCGGATATGATTCTGTTACACTTTGGACAATAGTTGGGACACTAGCATCTGGAACTATAAAGAATAATGATTAGAGTATATTTAAATATCCCCAGACTTTAAAATAGCATTTGTATGCACTAACAACTTCCTGTCAAATAAAAGGCCACTTATGACATCCTTATAAAGGCAAAGCCCTTTTCTACTTGTCAGCCTTTGCAAGCTGGCCTTTGAATTAGGCACCATGCCTTACTTAGATCTAAGGGAAATTTAGTAGTGATTGTTGCTGGCCACTAGAATGCATGTGCTTTGGAGAAATGTGGTGCTAAAAACTAAAGATTCTTTGTAATATCATTTAACTATGGAAAATTATCCTTTGCATCTGGTTATAAAATATGGTGATTATTTTTAGCAAAAAGACAGTAGAAAAATTTAAGGCAGTAAGTCAATCCTTAAACAGCTATTAGATGCTGTGATGAGATAGAGTTACTATCTCATTTCTATTAGATATGGAATTAATTCTAAAGTTACCAAAACCAAGGTTAAATAAAGGCAATTTATGCAGCAAAGATTTGTCTTTTAGGCAGGGCACTTCACAGAAGAAGAAAAACATTTAGCCAATACACAAATGAGAAATGTTCATCTTTAGTGGTCATGGAAAGGGAAGTGCAAATACTATTTTATACTCAGGTGAGTGGCAAAAATTTAAGAGTCTGACATTCTCAAGTATTGGAAATGCCAAGGATCAACAGGATCTCGATGTTGTTGGTGGGAGTATGTATTGGTGCAATCTCTCTGGAAGATAATTTTACATTATTTTCTGAAGCTGAACAGTATGAACCCTCTACCCCAGCAATTCTGCTCCTGGGTACATACCCAAGAGAAACTTATGTATTAATAACAAGAGACATGTATTTAAAAAGGTATAACTACATTGTTTATCACAGTAAAACACCAGTATGCAGCCCAATGCCCATCAACAAGACTGTGGAATAATTAATATTCACATGTGGATATCGTACATTAATCAAAGATAATGAACTACAGAGACATGAAATAATATAGATGAATCAAAGTTAAAAACAACTATACTAAAATATATACTTTGTAAGGAGTGCATATATATGCAATAATACTATTTTAAAAGGAATTATGTGATTCATAAACACAAGATTCAGGATTATACCTCATATCAGTTGAGTTTGGGGGTTGGGATGCTGGAGACTGTGGAGTTTGATGGAGATTGGTATCAAGGTTCTGGCTATTGTTTTGGGAAGTACATCTCTGGGTGCTTATTACATTAGCTAACTAATTTAAATATCCCCAGACTTTAAAATAGCATTTGTATGCACTAACAACTTCCTGTCAAATAAAAGGCCACTTATGACATCCTTATAAAGGCAAAGCCCTTTATAAGGATGTCATAAGTGTATGTCAAAATGTAATAACTAACTGAAAACCCAATAGAAGCGGGCTATGCAAAATTAGTGATAAGTATAATTGTGGTTGATTCTATTCTGTTCACCTGAGGTCTATTGTTAAAAAAGAAAAACCTTTTATTTCTGAAGTAAACTATACAAAAATTTTGTAAAGACTAGAAAGTGGTAGAAAACACAGTCATGACAGGTTTGATTCTGACTCTGTCCCTTACTAGCTGTCTATTTTGAGCAAGTTACCTAATCTTTCATGCTTCAGTTTTCTCATCTACAAAATGAGAATTATATTGTTATTTCCTGATACTGTCATGATAAGAATTTATTGGGATCAGATGCGTAAAATGTAATGAATTTAGCTTAGTGCCTGAAACGGGTTAAGTATTCAGAAAATATCGGCTGACAATACTACTAATGGTAGTGCCAGTAGTTTCCTTTCTTGGACTGATTAAGTTGAAATGCATCTTCCCCTTTTATCTAGTTCTGTTCTAATTTACAAGTCTTTCCCAGCTATTCTACGCACTGTATCTTATTTTCACGTTTAAATCCTAGGTTAGGCTTGAGTGCTCACCCCACATTAGCTGTGAAAAAGAAAGATTCTTCCCTGTTTGAACTGCAGAGCCCTTCCTTTGGCTTCTTGCTGCCACTAAATTGGCAATTCCTGTGTGAACAGAATTAGCTGAGAAATCTTTGACTATAGAAGGTGCTGGCAGATGCCTACAATTTCTTATTTAGGCAACTTGAGGAATCAGAGAAATGAGAAGATAGGAAGGATGATATGGCTTTTGGCAATATAAGTGTGGAAAATAAGTTTGCTGGTTGAAATGTTTTCTTTCTGTAGGTATAAGACTTTTTACATATACCTCAAAGAGACCATATATGGGGGAAAAAATGTATCTCCATCACATTTTTCTCTATGGCAATCAGAAGCAATGCTAAGTAGGGATTGAATTTTACATTTAGTGATACAACTTTAATCTAAAAAGCTTAGTATATTCTGTTCTTTCTAACAGTTAAAATACAGATTAAAAACAATTCACTGATAAGTTATGTAATTATATTATGATTTTTAAAATTAAAAGAAGATTTTCTACTGAAATTCTAATCCATGTACAAAATGGGGTACTAATTATATATTTAAAAATAGTTTGAGGTTCCTAAATGAAAAAAATGGCAAAAATGAAAAGAAAAATTATATATATATACGTATTTTAAAATCACTGTTTTTATAGTTGCTGGAATTTTATTGTTGCATTAAACAACAATCCTGCATTAAGCTATAGGATTAGCAGTTTGCCCTTCCTGAAAAAGATGGATAAAGGAGTTTCTAAACTGCAATTAAAAAAATAAACCCTGAATCGTAGCAACTTTTTCATTTATTTGTAAAAATCCCCGGTTAAACTACTTCAAAAGAAATTTCAGGATACCTCTGCCCCTGGCTCTGTACAATTTCAATTGAAATTGCTGTCAGTGATGGCGGAGGAATTTTGGCGCACAGGAGATACACTTTGAGACTGGATGGGAATGAAAATATGTCCTAGTTTTCGGAAAGGAGAAGAAGTTTACATTCCTCACAAAAAGCAAAATTTGATATTGATACTGACAAAGCTTTGGAATAGATTGTCATCATGAGCCTGTAGAAAGGGAAGAGATGATCCTTTGAGTCAGAGTGAGATGATAAGAATTCCCCTAACAGACCTCACTTCCTTTTGATAGGGCCACTGAGCTGGCAGATTAAGTAACTCTACAGCTGGGTGGGAGGGCAAATAAGTTAGAACCTAAAATAGCTTGACAGGATAGAACAATGGGCCAAATCTAACAAGATAAAACGTAAAAGGGAAATATATAAAGGCTGCCCTTAGTTCCAGGAAAATTAGCAACACAAACACAGGAGGGGTAGGCATATTGGAAAACCAGCTAGTAGGTTTAAGCAGGTTGCATTCTGCACTCAGGCGTCTGGCTGAGAGGCTGTGTCTATTCAGAGAGGATGCCTCTTCCTAACTTGCAAAAATGTGCCATAAAGCAGAAGGGTGAATGCTTAAGAAATAGAAGTTAGGAGTTTTGATTAAATACACACTCAGCAAGTTACTGCTATGGTGTGGTCACCAAAGATTGGAGAGGGAATTTCTTGAAGTGCCACGTCCAGAGCAAGGTCAGGGTCCAAGCTGAACCGGACATATTGAGAGTAGAAAAGAAGACAATGGTAAATTGGAGCACAACTAGAAGAGAGAGGCGAAAATTCTGAAAACCATGACCTCTGAGGAATAGTGAAAAGAAAAGCGTTTAGTGTGAAGAAGGGGAGAATTAGGGGGCCATGATGGATTCCCCACTAACGAACTAAGTGTGAGCGTAGGACAATGGAAAGCAGGCCACTCAAGGCCAAAAGGAAATTAAAGAATGTTTTTCTTAAAGAAATTTGCATTTAAAATGTAAAGAAAATATAAAAAAATTTTCGATAGGAGGAAATTTTGAGCTAAATTTTGTTCTCTTATTTTATGATTCAGTTTTTAAAAATTTTGAATTACCTATTGGAGCACCAGAATCTTTTTAATGCTTAGGGCTTTTAAAATCTTAACCAAGATCATTTAAGCTATAGAACTTTATATCAGTTTGACTCGTCCACAAATGGAATGGACAATGTTGTAATGCAGTTTGAGTTCCTTGTTGCCACAGTGGTTTAGGCTGAGAGCAGGTGCCACTTCTTGAATGTGATCAAGAGGCAATTTGAATAAAGTGTAGGGCTAGATGGCTTGTAAGGTCTCTGCCCACACTAAGATCCTATGATTCTGAAAAAAAGCAATGTCCATTAAGAATGAGGAAAACTATCATCATTGGTATGATTGTCCAGTCTTTCATAAAGAAATCCAGAAATAAAGGGAGAAGTATAATACTTGTGATGCAAGAATCTGGGATGTGCTCAATATTTTCTTCTTCCTTTTCAGGGGTTTACTGGAGTTGCTTTATGACTCTCCTAGAGTCTTGGGCCTCGCGTGTAGTAGTTGAGCTTCGGAACAGAACACTGCAAAGTCTTAGGTTTGATTTTGGTGGGGGCTAGTTAGTGTTTAAAGGTTTGATTTTAATGCAAGCAAATCAACTTGCAGCTATTTTATGGCTATAAACTTTATTGAAAACAACTGTCTTTACCGAGTATGCTCAGAGTAGCAAGTGCGCAAATGGAGGATGGATGGATGAGTTAATATTTACATTTCCTGCTTGAAAAGCAAGACAAATCCTCATCTTTCATGTACATTGCGTAGCTGCAACATCTTGTGTTTATTTTCTGTCGCAGTGATTATCATCCAGAAACGACTATCTTTTACTTCCCGTTTGCTTGAGCCATGGGTTTATCTTACGAAAATATAAAAAATATCAAACACACATTTTCTGATGCTATATATATGTAGTATATATAATATATTACATATATTATGCAATAAATTGTCTAATGGGGAAGAATTTGGTTTTCCTTGGTTATGTCCTTAGTCTATTTATTTTCAGGGAGAGGATAGAATAGCTGATGAGACAATTAAAGGAAGAAGCAAAGCCATCCAGGGCTCACCATGCCTCAAATATACTTCTACCTCTATTAGTTACTTAACTCTTAATGTCACCAGGTTTATGCTGGGGATGTGGGGAGAAGGGCTGTGAGGCAAACTTGTGTGGAATCCCCTTATCCTAGTGAAACAAGACAACATACACAGCAAACACAGCCTTGAAGGAAAAGAAAAATCACAAGAGGGCAGTCTGAGGATGTACATGGATGGATATAGAGGCTGTTACACCCACTTGGTTTTGATCATTTGCATTGATTGCATTTCTCCTTCTTAAAGTGTAGAGGCAGAGCAAGGGTGCGTTTGCCTCTGGGAATACTATTCTGATTTTACATGAGTTATGATCATGATCTCAACAAACAGCCTGAAATCCTCGCTGTTGGCCAAAGATCAGGGAGAACAGAACTTCTCAGCAGGATTGACCTAGAAAAAACAGGGACATTGGAACTTGCTGAATCAGTGGAGCAAGTCAGAGTTGGAGGAACTTTGAGATGATATATTTGTTCTTCCAAAGTCAGGGTGTATTATATAATAGAACAGCAGGGGTGGGTGGTGGTGTGCTTGTTAGGCACAGCATTCTCCACTGTCGATAGGTTACATACACTCTTAGAATTAGCAAGATTCTTTGCCAGTTTGTGTCAAACATATAAACTATCACTGTGTAAGTGAAGTGAATAGCTAATATTTTGTCCCTTCAGCATGTGACATGTAACATGTATACAAAATATGTAACATGAACCTTGAACCTCATCTCTTAATCTAAGTAGAACTTTGTTAATAGAAATCTGCCTCTAGAACCACAGATTATATAACTTTGCTGCTTAAATCTCTTTGCATGTAACTGTTTCATCAATCCAAGTCATCACTGTGGTTGCCTCCTCAACATAGAGCTCTGTGCAACAAAGGTGATGGTTTATATGTCTTAGACAGTATATGTTCCAGCACCAATCATAGCCTTTTTAGTCCTGGACACATTACAGTACGGATTATTAAATGTTTGTTAAAAAGACAACACAAGGAAGCATTTGAGAGGGAGAAAGGAGAGAGAGCACAATAGCAGCGACAAAAGAAACAAAATAGAGTAAGAAGCAGCAGCAGGTGGTTCTTAGTTGATTGACGAGTAGATAAGATCAGACAATTCAATGTGATTCCTGTACTCTGGAGCCAAGCCTCTCAGATTTAGGAACATTCCAGGGTTTTCTTTATTTATTGCATCAAACATACAAATTCTTTCTACTTAAATAAACTGTGGTTATACCTAAGGCTCTGAAAGGCAAGCGAGATTTCTTCTACTTAAGTAGGTATGCCGCATAGTTGGTATATTTCTCTAGTTACATAAATGTTTACTGAAATTTCTTCCATGATCGGGAATTAGGCTGTAAAAACTTGGAGAAACCATCTATTATGTGCCAACAACTTTACTTGGGATTTAACTTCCTGGCCAAAATATATTTAAATATGTTTAAACCACAAATACTAGAGCTAATGTAGGCGGTTTGTGGGGAAAGGTATGGCTTGGGAAGAAGTGTTTGAGATACTTAAAATGTAGTGTGACATATTAACTGCCAGCTTCAACTTTTATTTGTTCTTTCTCCGCATAATCTATGGTAAACTTTAAATGATCCCATCTTGTATTCATTCTTTGTTGAGAAGTCCCTGAGATTGAGGAAGCGAAAGAAGAAACTATAAGTCCTCTTTATATAAAACTCAGGGTGGGAGAGGACAATGGAATTGATCCTGTTGCACATTTTAGATAGTCGAAACCTCACAGTTTAGCTCTTTCTTAGGCATGTGGAGGGACCCTGGGAGCATAGTGAGGGGGAAAGAAGGGATGCAGGGGAGTGGAATAAGATAGAGAGGGGACAGTTTCTACAGGGCATCATTCTAAGTCCCCTCCACACTGTAGTCGTTATTACTATGAATTCCTTCACTTTTACTAGTCACAGCCAGGAGGTTGTTAGGTCATCAAATATTTGGGTCTGGACCGAAGCGAAGATAGGGTGCTTCGGTTTAAAGACTCACCTTTCAATATATAACTCTTACAAATAACTCTCAAATCTCCACATGAAACATCAAAAAGCAACATATAAATTTCTGTGTGGTGTATTTTAAATAAAAGTACAGAGGGCTATATGGCACTGCTTTTTAAGGACTGGGAAGCCAAAGTGACAAGTGAGACAGTAAATCTGAGTTATCCTTTACTTCTCCTTTTCCTCCTCCCCTATCAAATATGACCTGGCTTTAGCAATATGCATCCGATAGTCATTTCTAGAATCTCCTTTTCTCTTCCTCTCACCTCCACTTCTCTAGTTCAGGTTCTCATCACCGCTTATCTAGACAGTTACATCATGAAAGAGCCATTGAATGTCTATCCCGTGTGTTCCCCTATGCTAAGTACTTAGACAGAGTTAAAAATGATACATGTGGGTGTCTGTTTTCATGGAGCTTATGTTTTATGGAGCAAGGGAAACCTAAAGTGAACAACCAATTGCACAATTCATTATTAATTAAAACGACGATGAATGCAACAAAGACTGAGTGGTAGGTTACTGGGGAACATACAGAAGACACTGAAGGAAAGCTTCTTTGAGAAACTAATATGAGAGCTGAACTATAAAAGATGCATAAGAATTAAGCTGGCACAGAGGGAAGCTCCAGACACAGGGAAGAGCATTCCAGAAGGCCCTTGAACATGAAGGGTTGCTGGAGAGGCTAAGAATGTCAGTGGTGCTGTAGACGAGAAGAGGCAAGACGGATGAAGGCAGAGAAGATAGAACCCAGGTAACCTGAAAGTTAGAAAAGGATTTTGGTCTTTTCTTGGATAATATTTGCTCATTCTTTGAAGATCGGTTCACATGTCTCCTCCAGGAAATTTTCCTTGATGCTCTCTCTATCCCCATGTCCTCTGTTTGGTGCCTATGGTCTATCATTACACGCGATATAATGTAATTATTTGCTATGTGTCTCTACTGTGTATTTGATGGCTTGAGGTCAAGAATCATGTATTATTCATCTCTACATAACCCATAGTAAAGCTTTCACAATATTCCACTGAATGGGGACATTTTGATGCCAGTAAACACATATCTATAATCTAGGGGGAAAAAATAATCATAAAAGATAGGAGGAATAATCTTTGGTGTTAAGAGTTTTTTATTTCAATTTTTAAAGTTGGTTTTCAAGAAATTGTATCCAGGTATTTAGAATTTGTTTGTTTGTTTGTTTGTTTGTTTTAAATATTTATGGATATTCAGATTTAAATGGGATACCATTTTTAAATCATAATCATTCCTCACCTTTCCCCAACACACATGGGTATCTAGTCATAAAAGAAAGAATCTTTACATGTTTAGTGAAGTAAAGAATTTCTTTTAAATTGTGACTAAGAAATTGTGTTTGAAAGATTTTAGGTACTAGACCAGAACAGGACAGACAAATACATTGAATGAGAGCTCCTCCACGGTCTCAGCCCTTACGATCGGCTGTCATCATGATAGGCTTCCCCACTTCACCTGTGTGTTTCATTTGAGTCTCACTCAACATGGGCTTCCAAGCAGCAGAACCACTAGACTAAGAGGAAACCTGTTGGCTCTGTGCATGGAGTCTAGTCAGAGAGCCTGGAGTTATCATTGACATACCTTGACAGGACCTCCGTGTTTTCTAAGAGCACTAGAAACAGGCCTTGACTCTAATAACAAGGAATTTCTGTACCCCTGTCATGGAGTTGGCCACCTTTGCCTTTGGGAACAAATTATAATTAGAGATTAATTTTCTTTTGAAAAATCGAGCATTGAATCATGCCTATTCTACTAAGCTTTCATAAACTAAAAAATGTATCAGTTTTAAACTTCTATAATCATTTAAAATATTGAAATGACCTTTGAGGCTCTGTAAGTGTTTGCTAATACACAATTCATTCTGATTATATAAAAGGTCCTAATTTGCTACAAAGTGAACATAAATCACACTTAAGGGTATGATTTTACTGCACCACAAATCAATATAAAGCAAATATGCTGACTCTAACAAGACAAGTTAATTATTAAATTGGAAAGTTTTTTTTTCAAAGATGTGGTTGTTCCAAATATATTATGAAAGCTTTCTAGAGGCCGGTCAATTAATATCCACTCCCCACCCCCCTTATTCATGTTTACTCTGGTAAGCAAAAGTATCCAAAATCATTCCCCTGACCTTGAAACTGGACTTTTCAAATAGCCCTTAGTTCCTCTTCCCCTGCCCTTCTCTCTCTCTTTTTTCCAATCTCTGGATGATGGAATGAATGAATGAATAAATGAGTGAATAAAAAGCTGAAAATTCAAATGTAGACTTATTTTAAACAAAGTCAGATGAATAGTTGAGAAACAGGTCCTGCCTCTCCAGGGATAATTCTTTGTTTTCCTGTTTTTATCTTGCCACCCCTACAGCTGAGTTAGAGCAAGAGCTAGAGGCCTGCTTGGGTCACCCACTGCTAAGAACTTCAGTGGGAAGATGTACATTTTTAGGACAAGATCTCAGAAATCCTGACATAGTAACCTGCATTCAGTGAACGCCTTTGTTGCAGGAAGCTTCCGTGTTTTCTAAAAGATGTGATTTTTGCCCATCAGGCCTTTATGATTTAGTCTTTTAAAATGAAATATGTCAAATATACAAAACATATGACGGTTAACAAAATCAATTTAGTCTTCCAAAGCCTTTAAGAGCCCATGGGAATAATCAATAGCTAATCCTCAAATTTCTTTTTGGACAGTACATAGGCTTAACAATATAAATACTAATAAGCAGAGAAATATATAATAATAACTATAGGAAGGAGATGGAAGAATAAAAGTCATTAGTGGGTTCTCTACAAATTGAGCGTCAACCCCAGCAGTCATTTCTCTTTGGAAAGGGTGTTTTTTGTTGTTATTGTTAAATTCTTGAACACACACACACATACCCATACTCTTGTTAGTGTTAACATGGATGCAAAGTGTTTTTTTGAGAATACAGTCCAGTCAGCGCAAGAGAGACACGGGGCTTACTCAGATTTTCTGATTAACACATGATGACGAACAGCGTTCAGTATTTTGGATACCCATGCTGTCCATGTCCCAGGCAGCATATCTTATCTTTGGCTTGCATTCTTGTTTGTATCCTTGTCCTGTTGTAGAAGAACTGATCTTTATATTTCCATGGTTATTAAATCATTTTTAAAGATTTCAACAAATTGAGACAAATATGCCAGTGGACCTGGTGTACTTTGTACTTGGGTGCTGTGCTATGCTGGTCATTTGAATATGCCAGACAGGGAGCCTGTCTCTTTGTAGCAGGTATACATCTATATGACAATTATTTAATCTATGCCAAATTATTTTCTAAAAAAGAGTTGATATGGATGTTTAAGAATGCTATCTCGTTGTATGAAACTAAACAACATTTTCAATTTCCAATACTTTATAAACAATATATGTGTAGATAGCTAATCTTGCAAGAAGTGATTTCTCAACTAGATTTATTTTAAATTTATTTCACATACAAGATACTGCACATCCTGATTTGTACCTTTGGAAGCCACGTTTCAAGGGTGACAGGAAATAGTGGTGAACTTTCTCTCTTCGAACAATTTGCTGTACTGGTATCTGTACATGCCCCAAGGCTGAAGTTCCTTTTGAAATTATTTCAAACTGCTTGACTCCCCAATCTTCCACCATTCTCCATGTGGCAAGTTCTTAATGGTGTTATTACAAAGAAAATCCATGACTGTGATGCAATGTGTATTTGTGAATGTGTTAGGAAAGGAAATGAATATATAAAGGCAAGAGAAACAATTTATCTTAAAAGATCTTTATTTGCTCAGAAACTATATTTAGATATAAATGTAAGTAATATATCAATCCATTTCACTTTTAGTTGAAATTACTCATTCTTTCCTGTTCTTTATTGTACTTTGTTAAATCTGTATTATACTTATTATCATAGTCAGAGTTGAAATATTGTTGTGCATGTGTGTGTCTTTCTAGCTCACTTACCAGTGATTCTTTGAAAATTAGGGACCAGGTTTTGTGTTTCCCCCTCTCCATACTCAGGACACTCAGCCAGTATACATAGTAGATGCTCAGTTATTACTACTTCACTTAAATCCAGCTTTTCAGACATTTGGAGAAAAATAGCCTCCAGGTAAGACGATGTCATTTTATTTCTCTGTGAAGGACTTTGTTCAGGAAACTGAGAACACAGTGGGGAATCTTCTTGTGTTTTGAAACATTTTTATGTTCACATGTAAACAAAAGAGTACTTTGCAGCAGTCCTTCCACTGAAGGCACATTGCAGAGGCATTCGATTTCTCTTCTAAACTCACGATGATGCTCATCTCACAGGCACACTGGGTGACATACTCAGTAGCTGGCTGCAGCAGCCAAGACCCCAGCATATTATTGCAGAGGTCAGGGATGTTGATAGAGGTGGGAGTGGGAAGGGAGAGGTAGAAAGAGGTGAGGAGGAATCAGCCACGATATTCATTCATATTTATAACACCAAATCTTTCATTGTTGTATTGGGTAAAGCTATTGGGAATTGCTCCAGAAAATCTAGTTTATGAAATGGCTAGATGAAATGCCACATGGTAAACAAACAAACCAATTTTATATACTGAACTGTCGTTAAAAAACAATGTTTAGGAAATAATAACACTAATTTTTGGAGAATGTCGACAGTGATTTGAAGTGTGCGGATGTTTTCAAATCTATGCACCATGGCCAGACACCGGGAATATGTGCTGTGAGCTGTGAAAAAACAAAGGCCACTTGGAGACCATACTAGTCATTCTTCTTGAGTGGAGCCCATCGGCAAGGAAACTTCTGAGCCACACTTCCTCTTGACTCTGCTCAGCACTCAGTGTGCAGTGCTTTGGTGTTTCAGGTCCTCACGCAGTCAGTGCTGTGGGTCATCCTGCTCCCTTGCCTCCCAAATGGTAGCCCCGTGGAATCACTAAGTGAAACAGGTGAGCACACGGAGTAGTTAATCCATGCTGCACAGGCATCTCCTGGTGGGAGTAAAACCACAAAAACTGATGCCCAAGTTCTACCCCAAGAGTTCTGATTAGTTGGCCCAGAGTGGGACTTGGACATCTGTATTTTATAAGAGGGATCCAGGTGATTCTAATGGAGCTAAGGTTTAGAACCTCTATGCTAAAGTACACAGTGAAGCACACGGAGTAGTTAATCCATGCTGCACAGGCATCTCCTGGTGGGAGTAAAACCACAAAAACTGATGCCCAAGTTCTACCCCAAGAGTTCTGATTAGTTGGCCCAGAGTGGGACTTGGACATCTGTATTTTATAAGAGGGATCCAGGTGATTCTAATGGAGCTAAGGTTGAGAACCTCTATGCTAAAGTATTAAGAAGAATATCACAAGCTTACCCATATCACTACAACTGAGCAGGGCTGTGGAGACAGCTGTGCTAGGGGGATCTGCACAATCTCCACAGTCACCCCAATAGCAGCATCAGCTTTCCCCAATATACAATGGGTGCACAGTAAAGGGGTTCAGGCAGAGAATCACATGACCAGGGTTTTGTTCCGGAGAAATCATTCTAACAGCAGGATTGCAGTGGGAGGGACCCTGACAGGAGGTATGGAAGTGGTTGCAATTGTCCAGATGTGAAAAACAGAGTGTATGAATAAAAACAGGAACTGTCGAATGGAGAGGTGGGAGATGGTCAGAGAAAAGACCTTTCCAAAGTGGCTTATCAACGCCTCACATTGTCCTGGTGGTCTGAGTGCCTTAACCCAATAAACAAGAAATGGCAAAATGTTGTCTCTTGGCATTTAATGATCTTAATGTTCGTGAGTTCATCACTAAAAACATATGTATAACACAATCCTTACCCTCCCCAAATTTGTATTCCAGGATAGTATTCTAGGCCCTAATTATACAGTTGCACAGATTAAAAAATACTATCTTCTATCTTTGAAAAGCAAGCACTGATTGGATGAGAGGTGAAATGGAGTCAGAATTAGACATTTCCTGAAGAAATCCACACCGGATATGTAGAGTGGTGGATTAATTTCATTACTCTGCCAGCTAAATATGTGGGGTAGGGGTGGGGTGGGCCGCAGTGAGAGGGTGGGAAGGAAGAGACTGGGGGAGGGAGGACCAGAAGGGCTTTGCAAGGATCCTTGTCTTCCTCCCAGTCTCCTCCCAGTCTCGGGATCTAACTAGGCAATGCGGTTCCTGGGCTTCCTAATCCCCAGTCCCAGGGGAGCTGTGTGCTGGCAGGCTGGCAGGCAGAGAGAAGGAGCCCAGAGGCACCTCCGGTCCAGGGCAGAGCTTGCAGCTTGGCTTGGCCTGGATCTGGCTGCTGTGATCTGGTTATTAGCAAAACCTCAGCTTCTTTCTAGAGCTCCAGTGCTCCCTTCCCCCGCCGCATCTAGGCATTACTAGAGCCCTGTAACAGTAGCCACCCTTTAAGAACATCCTTGGGATCTGAAACATTATTCGCTATAAAGAAAACTATGGCTTGACTCTGAGCTGCTGTTTCCTCTTCAGGGGAAGTAGCAGTCAAGATTCTATCAGCCAGATATCATTTCAGTGAAATCTTTCAATTTCCCAGAAGAAGAGACTGTAGGAAGAAAAAAAAAAAATCCTAGAGGGTATATAAGATATCTCTCATTTAGCCAGATAAAAGCCAGCCTACTAAATGAAAAATAGTGCATTATGAGAACTACAAGGAATGGCACTGGATTTGTTCAGTGGCAGTGAAAGGATGCATTATTCCGGTGATGTCATTCAGAGCAGGGGAAGTGGCAACTATGGGGTTTTGGGTGCAGACCAGATAACCTGAGATGGTGACTCTTACTGCACGACTGATTCATCACATTAGGCTTTAGTCTCAGTTCTGCCTGTAAAAGTTATATAGTACTAGCTTGGGAATAAAGTCATAAAATTCTTTAGACCCTCATAGATATAGAATTAGAAATGACAAATATTTATCCAGTTTCTCCCGACACCTTAACTTTTAAGGATTTACTCTTCCCTTTGGAAACCAGACATACTGGGGTGAAGAGATGTGATGCTATTACTTCTCTTTCCCAACAATGTTAATTTCTACCTAGGGCAGGGTACATTGTATATTTGATTCCTGATTATAGTCTCTAAGCAGAGCATTCAAAATATTAGACTAAATTCATTACATTGTTCGAAATTTCTAACCTACCAATTAGTAACCGCAACTGGGTGGGTTCTTTATTTCCTCATTTTCCACCACACCCTGAATACAGTTCCAATGAGAAAATGGTTGTAACAATTATTTCATTTGTATGATACTGAAAGCTTGTGTTTTGGGTTCCCTTGCAAGAAAAAATATTTTATAATACATTGGAAATGAGTGATAACGACATTGAGAGGAACGAGTTTAACACAGAGAATGTAGATTTCCTGTGTTAATGTAGGGGAGAGAAAAGTAACTGAGTAGGTGTGATTTCTAATGATTCCCTGAACTGATCTGCAATATGACTGTATCCATGGCAATTCAAAAATTGGTTTCTAGCACTTTGCATCAATACAACGACTCAAGGATCTTGAAGGAATTTATATTTGTTATCTAAGACAGGACAAATCAAAGAATATAATTACCCCTAAACTAAAGATATTCATGGTAAAAAATGAGTTGGCTCATTGCAGCATTGATTATAGTAGGAAAAATTAGAAACAATTTAAATATTTAGAATAGTTAAATGATGGTGTATTCGTTTGAGCAAACGTTATGCAGTATTCAAAAACTGAGGAAAGTTGAGGTATTGTCTTAGAAAAAATGCCCATGTTTTAAAAGGTGGGAATAAGTAGAATGATGTGAAAATCATAAGTCCATCTTTGTAGAAACAAATAATGTAATCTACATACACACTGTATGTTAATGTGCACTTGTACACATCGTATATATGTTTACTGAGGAATGGCCGTGTAGTGTGTGCATATGTGTAGAGATTTGTAAATAACTGTGGAAGTGGAATATAGGAAGGCAGGCATTATGTGTCTTCCTTTTTGTACCATGGTAGTAAATATAAGTAAATGTTTAAAACAATAGATAGCTAATACTTTTGTAATTAAAAAGAAACATTACCAACATAGTAGATGAATTTCATCAAAATAAATGTATTATAATATATTTAAAAACTACCATAGAGTTAAGATGTTTTATTTAAGGCCACTGTGGAAACAATGTTCTTGAGCCAGCCCAGAGTGCCTGGCAATTATGACTTGATGTTTGAAGATCTTTGCACTTGCAGCTCCAACTATTGTTAGTCATTTAAGAAAGTATATGTCAGCGTTATATCTGAGTAGTGCAGACATCGAAGCAGTGTATTTTAGCACGTCAGATTAATTGTCAGTAGGCAATCAGGAACTTACTATTAGATTCTAAGCATGTTTTCATTGCCCAGTGTAAATATTTTGACAATTGCCTATGTGCACTAATAATATTTGGCATAAAAAGAAAAACAGGTGCAGCAAAAAGGCAGGCGAGTTACTTGAGGATGCATTTGCATTTATCATGTGTGCCTTGACTTTTCTAAATGTATAATAATAGCAATTGTTATTATTGCTCTTGTGGTGTCATTGGTTGATATGGATAACTTATGGAAATAAAAACCTTCTTTCGAAATATAGTAGAAAATCTACATGGATTTGTTCAGAAGGCCGGTAAGAGGTACTCTAACCAAAACCTCTACTTCCCAGGGGTGCTGCCCTCTTGCACCATAGTGATCTTTCTCTGGGGTTTGTTGAGTAAGGAGGGAGGCAGGAAAAGAACTCAGAATTGCCAATTCTGTGATCATAGACAGTGCTAACGACCACTTCAATCCGCCACACATTCTCACAGATGGAGGCGATGTGCACATTTGCTAATTTAGAAAGTATGAATAATGCCTGTAGTTAGCCAGGGCCAGAGGACGTGGCAAACTTTTTTTGGCAGGTAGACTTTTTTCCATTTAATGGATATATTTGGAAATCTAGTCTAACATGCACTTGTGGTTAGAAAAGAAACCATAGATGGCTTTATTCTCATGATAAAGTCATTTAGAAATCAAAGAAGGTGATTTCTGTTATGATATGTAAACCAAACGCATATATTTCATGCTATTCTCATCATGTGAAGTCAGGCTGAAAATTAAATTTAAAGAAAAATCTAGATTAATATAAAAGGTTCAATCCAAAGTCCTTCAGGCTGACTTGGCACTAAAATCATGGACAGGAAGGAATGTGTCTCTATCATTAAATGGAATAAAAATTATTGAAAATTAATTTAATAATACTATGTGAATGGCTGCAGAAAAAAATTAATCCAAATTTATTTACCCAGCATAAAATAAAATAGTGTTTCCCCCATAGTCACACTTTTTGAGGTCGTTCATTTTACATAGTTTTATAAACATAAGATAAATGTAGCTTTCTGATTAGACATGGCTCTCTCTCTCTCTCTTTCTCTCTCTAGTTGATGTGCAAGGCAAGTTATTAAACACTAGCATTTTCTTCATTTGTTGAATGCTTCTTTATAATAGACATAAATGTTCTATTTCAGGGCTTTAATTACCAGGTTTGTAGACTCTTGTTCCTTATAATTGTTTAATAAAATTTAAAAATGTGGCACATCTTGCTGCAGAAAATACCCTGTATGTTTCTCCTGAGTTATGAGTTATGAATCGTTAGCTCTGACTTAGATCACTTTTGCTCTTCAGCATTCTGATATTATCGATGGAAGGAGAGTAATGAAAATTCAAACAGGAAGATGGAATGCCAGATGACAGCTCGACAGCTAACTGAAGACACACAGCACTATATATAGAATAAGAGTTCAACACATGTTGAATAAATGAAAAAAAGTATTCAGGGTTTTTGGATTTCAGGGCTGTAGAGTGTGCACTCAATTGTGCTAGGCTTAGTAAAGCTGAAAGAGAAATAAAGTTTTTCTTTCTGGGAACTAGTTCAGGGAAACTAAATTATTTCTGCAGGAAAGAAAGCAGTAGCCACCTATTCTGACTCCAGCTGACATCTCACTAGACAAGTTCTCAGAAGCCCTGCACCAGGAATTGAGTTGTCTTGGATTCTAATATGCCTGGTCTGACTCATGGGAAAAAAAAAATCTATAAATTACATATTGCTACAAGGGGTGCCAAGTATCAGAAGTTTGATTCTTTGTGTCAATTTCTATAATAATTATTTCTAGAAACACAGAAATGAATTATTTACTATATTTCAAGTGAAAGTCTTTGGAAAGACAGCAAGAGTTAAACAGTCGAACCCAATTAAAATTCTTTCAGGCAATAAACACCTTTTTAGGTTCATGACCAAATCGTGGATCAAATGTTTCAAAGGCTGACTCATAAGTGTTCTTTGGTGTTTGTAATATACATTTCCTCTTTGCATATTTGAAACAGTGACTTTCCTGGGTTTGATCATTGGAACTCTTGAGCCCTTACTATGCTAAGTACCACATTGGGTTCAGGGGTACAAAGATGAATATGACGGTTTCTGTCCTTGAGTGTACCCATTTGCCAGGGGTAGTATTAAAGAATTTCATCAATTTAAGATAAATCTATTAATGAAATACTATGTTCCAGCAAGTGAGGGCTTATATAATGAATATGACATAGGCATTATCCCCAAGGTGTTTAATATCAAAAAGGGGAACAGACTTCTGAATGTTTAACCATAATATAATAAAATCCATGCCACAGTCAAGGTCAAGTTACTGGAAGGAAAGAGGAAAAAAATTCATCTTAAATTTATAGGAATTTTCTTAGTCCAGCACATGTAAAGTCTTGGGATAAAATATATTTTAAAAATGTTCTTTTAATTCAATTTTTACTTATAAGAAAATATGAGAATTCCTTGAAAGCCAGGAAAAACATCTACAGGCGGTCTAGAAGCTAATTTTTGTGGGATTATTGGCACAAAACTTATACTTTTAAAAATACACATGGGACATTTCTGGAAATTGATTGGATATATTTGGCCTTAAGATCTCAAAATCTTTTTAAAGATTGCTAACATACCTATCCATTTTCTTGTATAATGCAATAAATCATTGACAGTGTTCTATAAATTCAGAACATTTAAAAAACATTTCTAAACTAATAAAAAAATTAATAGAAATTAGGATATCCTGAAAAATGAATAATAACCAAATGCTATGCGTCACAACTTGTGTCATGTAGCTGAGACTGTGCTGAGAGATAAATTTATAGTCTTAAAGGCTTATATTTAAAAAAAAAAAAAGTAAAAAATGAGCTACACATTCTATTTAAGAAGTCAGGGAGAAAAACAAACTCATTGGATAACCTGACGAAAGATGATAACCCAAAGAAATTGATAAATAGAAATCACAGATGTAAATAAGAATATTTTTAAAAGTTTATTTTAAAAAGAGTAATAAAAATGGCAACTTCTGTTAAGATTTATCAAGACAAATAAAGAGAAAAAGTCACAAATACACAATATTAGCAATTAGAAAAAGAATGTTGCTATACATATAGCATTAAGAGATTAGATATGAGAGAAAACAAATGTATACCAATGAGTTAAAAACTTATTAAAAATAGGTATGTTCCCAGGAAAATAAAAATGCTCAGAACTGACTCAAAAAATAAGATCAAACTGGATTCGTGCTATAACCATTAAAGAAATTGAATTAAAAATTGTCTTCCCATGAGTAAAATCCTGGGCCCCAGCTATTTTTATAGACGAGTTCAAGATATTGGTAATTCAAAACTTAAACTCTTTCAGAGAAAAGAAGATGGCATATTCTTCAACTCATTTTATAACCTTGACACCAAAACCAGACATGAACCGTATGAGAAAATTAACTTATTTAAAAAAATCATTAAACATAGAGACGACATTCTGAAACAAAATGCCAGCAAAGAAAATTTAGCCATTGTTTAGAAGAAAATTTAGCCATTGTTTAGAAGAAAATTACAGCCAACCTAACAAACCAAGTTAGTTAGCTAGTTAAAGGGGTGTGGGAGATGGGAGGGGAATATGATCATCTCTACAGTCACAGAAAAAACATTTGACAAAATTACACACCCATTCATGGTTTAACAAATAAACAAACAAAACTTTTTTTGCAATGGGAAACTGATCACTACTTTAACCAGAAAAAAGTGAATCTAATAGTTAAAGCATTGTCCCTCATTATATGTGTTTGTGTGTGTATTTGTGCAAATACAAACATATACAACCCCACAGAGCTTTACTGCATAGTAGTTAAGAACATGAGCTTTGGAGGAAGATTGCTAAGTTAAAATCCTGGGGTTGTATGACTTGGGACAAATTTCCTAACATCCCTGTGCCTCAGTTTACTCACCTGTAATGAGTAAGGGAAATACCTCACTGGGTTATTGTGAGCATTAAATAAGTACATACACCCGAAGCATATAGGAAAATGGCAGATTGTAAGCACTCAAGAAGTGTTAGTGGCTGTGGTGATTTTTTTTTTTTTGGTAACAAAATGTTATCATGATCTCTGAGTAGAAGACTGACGCACGGGTAGTCTTTAAGTTCCTGATATTTTTCCTGCATTTTCCAAATTTTCTACAATATTTTACTTTTAAAAAAGAGCTAGTTTAAACACACACATGCACGCACACACACACACCACTCACATACACCCCCATAAAAGCTCTTTGATCTGTGTTGGCTCCTACACTCCCCTGCTCCCCTGGAGGGTGGGGCTGCAGCAGAACATAACTCCGGCTCTTCCCATGGAACACCCCTATGCCTGCTAGTCCTCCTGTGGCGGGACAGTTAGAAGCATCGACCCTAACCACATATTATCACACCATAGCGGTCCTGCTGTGAGCCCTAGTAACCCCGAGTGACCCTAGGGGCAAAGAAAGGCTCTTTCCTCCCATCTTGTTGAGACAAAGAGGCATTAGAATCGCTCATGGAACTTCCTCTCTAAGGACGGTCAGATTCTGCCCCCAGGCACTGTGACTAGGCCTTGCAGAGTAGGACCTACAAATTTGTGATACTGATGAACATGTGGATTGTGAACAGCTACTTTATTCTGTTTTCACTCAGACTTTTCTTATGTCCCGACACAGGCAGCCCTGGGCTGGTGGATTTTAAGGGTATACAGCAGTTCTCCCATTAACTTAAAATGTGTAGATCATGCCTATTCATTTATACAAAAAATATCTATTGGCTCTATTGTTCAAGAAATGTTCTAGATGAGAAAAAAGGGACACAATGGAGAAACCAATAGCATTCCTCATTCTCAGAAGTTTAAATTTTTTATAGGAAGACAAAATTAACAAGTAAGCACATAGGATAATTACAAAGTATAATAAGTGCTCTTAAAAGAGGAAATAAACAGGATGATATGACAGAGTAATGGGAGAGCAGGCTTCAGACAGGTGTACAGTGAGAGCTGTGCTGAACGGGGGATATTATAGTGGAGACTTCGAGATGAGAGGGAGCAGCTGTGCTTAGAATAGAAGTGAGGGTTTTCCAGGAGAGACAAGAGCATATTAAAAGTTAGCATGTCTGAAATACAGTGTGTAAGAGACAGAGTGCCATAAAGAAGATGCTCGAAATGTAGATGTGCAGGGACTTGTTGACCAAGCTAGAGAGTTTGAGTTTTATTCTAAGTGCAGGAGAAAACCACAGAAGGCTTTCAAATGGGGTCAGGTGGATGTGACATAGGAAATTAATGTTGTCAAAGATTACTTTGGCTTCTGTATGGAATTTGGTAGAGAATAATAACAGAAGCAAGGAGGTGAGTGAGAACTGATTACAATAACCTAAGTGAGAGGTGGTGGCAGCTTGGACTTTGGGGATAGCAGAGGAGTTGATGAGAGGTGAACCAAGTTGGGGTCTCTTGGGAGGTAGAAGGCAGCTGAAAAAGTTGTGGCAGATTCATGGGTTCTGACTGGTTATGTGGCAGATGTAGATCAGGCCATTGGGTCAAAAGGCACTACAGCATTATCTTCCCATGAAGGTAAATGGTGAGAATGCTGACTAAATTCAGGTTCAAAATGCAAGTTCCCATTTGTCCTTTGGACTTGTAGAGTGGTTATATTGTGGCTACTGTAAACATTCTACTGCCTTCCAAGAGTGAGATGCTGTTTACGCCCAGGGATCACCGTCAGCTACCAGACTCCATATTCTGGAAACACCTAAGGCTCACACGACTACCCTCTATGTCAGAGGTAGAACAAGTCTAGGCTTCACCAGTCCCAAGTGCTCTGGATGTGGGGCAGGCCCCAGGGTCCATGAGGCATCTGTGTATGACAGTTCTGAGGGAGCACTAAGGAGTCTTGACCTCACTTGAATATTTGGGACCTTCTCCTTTTGAGGTCCAGAGCTAACCCACTTCTTGGAGACTTTTTCGGAACCAAAGCCAATCTGAGTCCAGGTCAGAGTCCTCCCTTCCTCTACACTCTCAATTGACATGGCTATAATCTTCCTGAGTTCACCCCCATCCTGCTCAGCCCGTGGGCCGGGTGCTCAGTAACTGGAGGGAGGGGTTGGGGAGGGAGTGTAACCTGAAGACTAGGACAGTTGCTGTGAGCTACAGCAGGGGTGAAGTTAGCAAATGTCTCACTTGCCCATTTCAAATCAGAAAAAAACAGTGAGATACTGTACAACCCACAACTCTCATATGGGGTATGTATGTATGACACAAAGGAATATTCCCAATTACCCAGCCTTAAAGAAAATATAAATAAACCAGTTTATAAGTCAAATGACACATCAATTGCCATCAACATTAGGAAAGCTATTTGTATTTTGTGTGCATATTAGCTACAGGTTATGAGGGTGCTCCCAAGATATCTCTCTCTCTCTCTCATTCTCTCTCTCTCTCTCTCTCTCACACACACACACACACACACACACCTTTTTATATAGAACTGGGACTTTTAAGCTAATGACATTGTGTGAAGGGTCAGTAATAAATTTAGAAGCAATTTGGGGATATGAAAGCTATAACCATATTTATATTTATAACTTAAAAATACCAAATAATAATGTGAATATAAATGCAACAAGAAAGGTAAAAATTGTGTGAAGAACTTATTTAGGTTCTCTTGAAAAGCCAGTTTCAAAACAATACAAATAGGAGCCATTTAATTAAAAACTAAAAAATTTAGTATTTCATTGAATCTAAGAAGCTTCAAATGTAAAACAGCCCAATTTCAGAAATATTAATATGTGAAAACATATGTATTTTAAAGTCAACATAGGTTTTTATAAATGTTTTTTATAATTATTTTTAAGCAGATGCTTTAAAATGCATAAAGAGTGTCAGATGCTAAGAGAGAAATATTATACATTAACATATTAACAAGATACCTCTGGGGAGGAGGGAGATGAGATAAAGGATCTTATATATTTTTATTCTATATGCTTTTATTTTATTTGAATTTTTTTACAGTGAACATGTATTAAGATAATGTTCACATGAGTGATGCTTGTGTAAATTTGTTAGTCAAAAAATATTAGCGTATGGAGTAAATAGCCCAATAGATCCTGATTTTATTAAGCATGAAAAACACCTATAATTCAGGGAAAGTCAAAGAAATTTTCTATTTGTGCTGCAACTGCACATTCCTACCTGCTGTGAAATAAACCCAGCCTTCCTGCTGGAGTCTGTTGATTCAGCTTTGCCATCTGGAGCAATCTAGCATTAACAGTTTGAATGAAATAATGCTGCTTTGGTCAGGGGCTCTGCTGGTAGCAAAGGTCAGGGTATGTGGTGTTAATGACATTCTTTCCATAAAATAGCAGTGCTGTAAGTATGGAGCCAGGTGGAAATGGTGGAGCACGAGGAGCAGCGAAGGTTCAGGATAAAGGTAATTTCCATGGATTTCATCTGTTATCACTCATGGGAGAAGAGAGGATTCAGATTTAGATCAGGAGGCAAAAGGTTTGTGGGCCAGGGAGGACACCAGGCAGGCAAGGCTATAAAGTTCAGGAAGTGGCTGCCTTATTATTCATGAGTCCCGTTGTTTCTAAGAACATTCTGTACCATGTGCACAGCTGGCTTAGTACAAATTCCAAAATCAATTTTTATTATCATTTAGAATCTCATTTTCAGAGTAGGTAATAAGTAAGCTGATAGTTAAACATTTGTAAACCAATACATTCCAACAAAATCCACCCATTGACCACGAGACCAAAGAACATTACAGTGCTTTAGAGTCAGCACAGAAAGTAACATTCTCCAGTCTACTGGAGAAGAGTATTCATTCGCTTATTCACTCATTTCTCCAACCATCTGAGAAATGACTTATTAAGTGCCTTCTATGTGCCTGGCACCGTGCCAGAAAGACACGATGATGAAAACAGATAGACAACTTCTGGCCCTTGGATCATTTATGTTCTGGTGGAATTGACAGATAATGGACAAACAAACAAAAAAAATAGCTGTAGATTGTGACAGAGCTATAAAGGGCATGAACAGGGTGACATGACAGAGAGTAAATGAGAGTGAGAGTGAGTAGGGGTTTTTCATACAGTTTAGGGTGCAAGCAAGGCCTCTCTGGGGTGGTATCATTGGATCTCAGTGCTGAGGGATGAAAAGGCAGCAGCGGAAGCTGTGGAAGAACCTTTCCCTGAGCATTAGGAGGCCTGGGTCTCAGTGGGCTCTGCCTTCACTGGCATGTCGCCTCTGTTTCTGCAAGTTTCCCAGCCTCTCTAATCACCTGCAAAAATCCTCACCTGCAAAAGGAGCAATATGTTCCTCAAGAAGCTGCCTGTCTGTACATCCAAGTAATTAAGAATCAGTTAACTAAAGACTAGCAACTTTATGTGAAAGTACTTTATAAGCTGTAAAGACTTTTACATTAACCCCATTTGATCTTCATAATAACCAACCCTTCTAAGTAGTTCACATAAGGATTAAAATTAGTTGGGTGTTGGCAAATTACTACGTGATTTGCAGTGCTCAGTGCAAAAATAAAAAAGCAGGCCCCTTGTTCAAAAATGATTAAGAATTTTGAGAGAGTAACAACAGACACTCAACCATTGAACTTCTGATCACTGAGCCCGTGTGACTGTACAGCTTACATGCTTATGAAGGCCGGCCCTGGATACTGAACTATCATTGGATTTGGTGGTGGTGGTGGTGGTGGTGGTGGTGGAGGAGTTCATATTTTACTACATTTCCAGGGTACATATTTCTGCAAAATACTAAATTGTCAAATACTAGTTTCTATTAATGTAACTATACCATTGAGTTTATCCCAGGAAATCTGGTCTGTTTTTTCATCGGGTGTTTTCTACCCTCTTCTTTCAATAATTTAAAAATTTGAAAGATTTCTTAGAGGGCCAATATCTTTTCCAAAAATCTGGAACTGTTGAATTGTTTGAATGCAAGTTGTCTTGAGAAAAAAAGAGTTTTGTGCAATAGATATCTTGGTTTGAACTAAGAATGTTTATATGTGAGTCTGTTCTATTTAGTATTTGTGTGACCTTGAGGTAATCACCTAGTCTTACTGAAGTTTTTGGTTGCTTCTGTAAAATCGAAGAAATATCCCTTAATAAATGTGTTGGGGTTGTTGGTTACGAGTTAATAAAATTATGCCCATGGAAGTGTCATTTCTGATTGGAGACGTGTGTTCTTTGCTGGTTTTTAAATATTTTGAACGTCACCCTTGTATGGTAGAATGTATATATATACTATACTGATTTGTAAAAGAATGGCAAATTTATAATTTCATGTACTATATTAATAATAGCAGGAACACAGTTTTTAAAATTGCAGTTTTTAAAATTGAGGTGAGATACACATAACAAAACTAACCATTTCAAAGTGAACAATTTAGTGGCATTTAGTACATTCACAATGCTATATAACCATCACCTTTATTTAGTTCCAGAACATTTTCATCTCCTTAAAAGGAAATCCCATACCCATTAAGCAATCAAAGCCCCATTTCTCCTACCCCTGGCTACCATTAATATGTTTCTTGTCTCTATGGATTTACTAATTCTGAATATTTCATAGAAATGGAATTATACAATATGTGACCTTCGTGTCTGGTTTCTTTCACTTAGCATGATGTTTTCAAGGTTTTTCATGTTGTAACAACTATCAGTACTCATTTATTTTTTGATGGCTGGATAATACTCCCCTCTGTCTATGTCACAATTTGTTTATCCACTTAGCTCTTGATGGACATTGGGATTTTCCCACCTTTTGGCTACTGTGAATAATGCTGCTATGAACATGTATGTACATGCATTTGTGAAAATAGGGAATAAGTAAAATGGAGTCACTTTAACCAAGCTGCTAAAATTATTAACCTCATGAGGGTTGAGGCATGAGGAAAGACTCTATTCTTATTCTAAATACCCTGGGGACTTACACTTTTTGAGCTTTCTAGTCCTATGTCAATATCTAGATATACATCTGGACACATGCCAGACTTCCAGATAACCTTCTGATTACCCCTCTGAAGGACTCACATATCCAGACTGCCTGACTTTCACCTGACATTCATGATCCAGACTGCCGGATGTGACCAGACCTCCTGGCACCCATCCTCCTGACCTCCCAGCGTCTGTTATCCAGACTGTCTGACATCTGACTGATAACTGTCCTGGACTAATCCTAGGGCTAAGAATGCAGGACCGATTTATTCTCAAGAATGCACTTTTTACTACAAACACTCTTAACTTTTCTTTCTTCTTCGGAACATTTCTGGGTTTTTGCTTAGCTGTGTTCTCGGTTTTCGAACTCTAAGACCCTTGAGTAAGTTTTTATCACTCATTTCTAGCCATGGCCTCCAGACTCTGAGTTCATTTGACAGTTTCAACTCTTTTGGGTACAGTATCCAAGGTTTCACTTTCTATGATTTTAGTTATTTGTTGTTGACCATGGGCTGAAATGTTAAATGTAAAATTCCAGAAATAAACAATTTTTAAGTTGTAAATTGCATGCCATCCTGAGTAGCTTGATGAACTCTCATGCCATCTTATTCTGTCTGGCCTGAGATATGCATCCTCCCTATGTTCATTTGTACCCTTGCTGTATACACACCACGACTGTTAGTAGCCATCTCAGTTGTCAGATCAACTGTGGCGGTATTGCAGTATTTGTGTTCAAATAACCCTGTTTTTACTTACTAATAGCCCCAAAGTGTAAGAGTAGTGGTTCTGGCAATTCAAATATGCCCGAGAGAAGCTGTAAAGTGCTTCCTTTGAGTGAAAAGGTATGTATATATAGGAAAAAAACATAATATATATAAGATTTGTTACTATCTGTGGTTTCAGGCATTCACTGGGAGTCTTGGAATGTATCCCCCACAGATAGGGAGGGACTACTGTATATACTGAGAAGTAAAATTGCTGGGTCACATAATAATTCTATATTTAACTTTTTGAGGAATATGACATAATTTAAAACCAAATAAATTATATAGACTATTTTATTATAAAATACATTAACAGCAAAAACAAAACAAAACAAAAGTCCAAAAACAAAACCCCTTCCATTCTTTTTATTGCCTTTCTAGCCCAGCTACTGATTATTGAACTGCCTCTACCTTTGAGACTGACTCACCAAAATCAAAGTCTGTGCTTGTGCTCAGGAGACCTCCTGGCTGAGAGCTCGAATAAATAAGAATGTGTTAAATCTCATTACCAGAACGTATGAGCCAAATTGCATTTTGTGTCTCCATCTTCTACCATCTATTATGTTAGCTTGTTGCTTTTAACAATCCCTGAGTCAGTGTAGTGAAGAGAACTATTAGCCATGGTTAATTATCATCACTGAAATGTGAGCGAATGAAGGAAAGTGAGTCATGCACTAGGGTGATTTTATGATGGCTACGAGGGAAGGGTAAATCAAATGTACAAATCTAAACTACAGGGAACATTTGAGCGGCTGAATCATACTTCTGAGTGAATATATATTTTATAGCATGTGCCTGAAGGTCCTCACATAATTGTCCTACTGCTTTAGTCTGACCAGTCACTTCCTAGAAGCTCAGTGTTGACCTCTCCAAACACATTAAGTGAAGCTTAAAACACCTCAAATAGAGGCCACTTATATTGAGAAGAAAGACAACAGAAAGGGAAGAAAAAGAGCAGCAAGGTCACATTTCTACTTCAGAGTTGCATCAGGAGCTAGCTCATTACCTGAAGCTGGCT
>NW_006438088.1:11118849-11140391 GCF_000325575.1 Pteropus alecto
AGCAAAGTGACACGCAGGGAGTATTTGGGAATTCTGCGACCAAAGAGAAAGGATGGTATTTCTCCAGCCCCATCACCACCAGCATGTGTTTACCATGAGTGTGTTTTTGCTGTCTAGTCCTACATCTTCACTCATTTATTTAACGATTTGATTTCTAAGTCTGCCTCAGGCACTGTTTTAAATGTTATATGGACTACAGATATGCACCAGAATGAACTTTGTTCTCAATAAGCTTGCAGAACAGAAGAAAATATTGGGCATGTGTATAACCTTAACATGCTTAAGGGGGTTTAGGGTAAGGGTTAGAACGTAAACTCTGGGCCTGCCAACTCTGGGCCTCCTGAATCCCGATCTACCTTGGCAGAATTATCTACTAGCTCTGTCCCTTAGGTCCTCATCTTTAAAATGCAAATAATTATAGTACCTATCACATAGGATTGTTATGAGGAAAGCACTGGAACAGTGTTGGTGCTAGGTAAGTGTTAGGTAGGAATTTCCCAAATGGATCAGTGGCAAATAGCCTAACAGAAATAACTTAAGTGCTCTGGGAATTCAGAGGCAGATATGTGTACTGGGAGACTAGAAAGGCTCATGACAGAGATAGCTAGGCCCTGAAGGCTCAGCTGAATTCTCTACATCATGTGTTTTGTTCATCTTTAGATAAGCAGGACTTTGCCTAGATTGCTCTGTGCATATCTATCATAGTTTAATATACAACTGGCTCTTTAAATGTGCTTTCTGAGGACACCGAAAAAAATAACTATTTCTTACATAAGGATTAGTTATTTGCCATTTATGTAAACTACTATTTGAATAAGTCACTTAACCACTCTGAGACTTGGTTTATTCATTTAAAGTAGAAAAGGTAAAGACTCAATAAGCATTATAGATTTTTTAAAACCAGCTCTAAAGTACTGGGATTATTAACAATATATTGTTATGAGTTTTAGCCGTGTACATCATTTACATTGTTTATGAAGAGTTGACTACAAATTATGTAGGACTTGAGCCTGAATTTTAGTTACTGATTTTTCTCTGAAGTTTTATATTATAGTGTCTTAAAGGAGCTTTCCAAAACCACAAGACTGCCCAAAATTCTATTTGACCAACAAAGTTTACAATGTCTATATCCATATTTATAAAATCCATCCTTATCTACCTACCCACCCTCCTGCCTGTCTACTTTTCCCCTTTTACCTAGTTAGGAAACAAACAAACAAACAGACAAACAAACAAACAAACTAGCTTACTACTGCAGTAAAGTCAGAAATACAAAAATCTCTAAAGGGAATAGACTTTTTTTTTTTTTGAGATTTGTGACCTAATTTCAATGAGAACCACTACCTAATTTCATTCTGTTATGGTTTATACATACTTGTTATGGATCCGCATACTGTATTGCTCAAAGAAAATAACAGAACTGTTGTTTGTTTTCTGTGGGCTCGAATCATTGGTGCATTTTGGAGCATCATTGTGTCCTGTAGTCAAGATAAGGGCACATGTTGTAGATTACAGAATCTATTGGACCTAGTTTAAGAGAAAGGGTCTTAATTCCAGGAATGGGAAGGGCAGAAGCAAGTTCTAGGCTGAGTTTTTAGGAACCACCACTGAATTGGTCTACCTAGGTAACTGCTGCCTTTAAGATAATAAGGAAACTAGGAAATAAAACACTGAACCCATAGCCGAGTGCTTTAGGAACATTACACTGTACTAGAATGTGCATCATCAAAATGGATGTTACCATTTCTGCATTCCTTGCCTCTCAACTCCCATAAAGCTAAAGACTGGACATTGGGCCCTGTGTTATTTTACCAGGAAAAAATGGCTTAAACAACAAAAATTTATTGTCTTATAGTTCTGAAGGCTAGAAGTCTGAGACCAATGTGTCAGCAGGGTTGGTTCCTTCTGAAAGTTGTAAGAGAAAATCTATTTCCTGCCTCTTTCCTAACTTCTGGTGGATTGCCACCAATCTTTGTCTTTCCTTGGCTTGTAGCTACATCGCTCTGATCTCTACTTTCACATTCATATGGTGTTCTCTCTGTGTACTCATCTATCTCTGTGCCCAAATTTCTCCTTCTTATAAGGACACAGCATATTGGATTAGACCCAACCAATGATTAGACTTCATTTTAACTTGATTTTCTGCAAATACTCTCTTTCCAAGTAAGATCATATTCACAGGTACTGGGTATTAGGATTTCAATATTTTAGGAGGACACAATTCAACCAATAAGAGGACCACTGTAATAATTGCTGAAGAAAACACAAAGCCAAATACCACCACTGCAATGATGCTACTAGAAATAACAAGTGGTGGAATGATGTTGACCTTGTGAGTTTTACCTCTGTCTTCCAAATCTTGTGTGGGCAAGTCTGCTTTGTGAAAGCTAGTCTTTGGAAGAAACTAGAGCTGGAAGGAAATCTGGAAAATGACATAAAGTTTTTAGCTTTTTCAGCCTTCAGGACACTGTAAAATCTGCTACAGGGTGGAGGATTGAATGGAGACAGTTGAACTAAAATGGAGTTGGATAAGCCAATCTATATTATCTTCCACTTAGGGAAGTGAAAACCTGTAAGAGATGTTGTGAAGACTAATGAGATAATGAGTGATGAAGTTAAACAATAGTATTATCAGTTAGTACTGAATTACTACTTCCAGCCCCAGGACACAATTTATTATTACATCTGCTTTTCAACTAGTACAAGCAATTTATTCATGTACTAGGAATTATAAATATCTAAGAAAGCAAGTGATTTATTCTCTTCTTATCACCAAGGTTATAATAGGACCAATATCTTTGAAACCAGTCAGAGTTTGTAAGGATGTGGTATATAAGTATAAAAAGAATAAAAGAAAATCTTGACATACACCTGGGCTGGTTAATAGTGTCTATCCACCTGGTTAGAAATCTTCAGTTAGAAATCTTAGAAACATCTTCATACTTCCCTTTCTCTCACTTCCTAGCCTAATTTCTTTCATTGCCAGATCCTAGAATTTTGCCTTAAAATATATCTCAAATTTGGCCACCCCACTTTATTCCCATGGCTATTTTCCAAATTTAGTCCCTCACACCCTCACACAGACATTTGCAACAAATTTTTTTCCCATTTCTCAGTTCTTTCTCATTCCAAAATTCATGCTGTTGCCAAAGTTACTTCTTCCTAAAAGTCAAATTTATGTCCAACTCACTTTCCAAGTCACTGTTGTCCTGATTATTGTTAGTAATACTTGTTATAGAGGCTAACATTTTTTCTTTTGAATCTATAATTTCTTTGAACTTTTTCTTAAGTTCCTGTTACATTTTTAACTGTTAGCTTGATAGTTCACCCAGGATATCCTATGGGTATCTCTGAAGTGACATGTTCTAAATTGAATTATCATCTACTAATCTCTCTGGCCCTCCAAAACCAAGCCAACAAAACTGAAAACTTATTTGTCCTCCTATTTCCTACAACCTCTTTATTATCCCATCAGCAATACTACCACAATGAGGTATAGGACCTTTTATTTTGCAATAAAACTTGACCACTTTCAAAGCCAGAATCTAAATAATTAGCAACCAATCAACTTGATTCTCTTTTTTTGAGGTCAGGAAGGGCCAGGTCTCAAAATGTTACCAGGAGACAAAATGTGAAATATTTATGAAAATTTCTGATGCTATCCATATATCAAATCTCAACGAATTTCCAAAGGAAGATATTCTACGGACCATGCGTATAAATTAGATACATACCACATACATGCAGAGAGAAAGAGAGAAACTAGATTTCTTAAGTTAGGAAAAACCAAGGACACACTGGTTGAGATGTCAAGGAAGTAGACCAGATATCTGGGCACAAATCAGAAATTTGCTCAGTCTTCCAGGGACCAGAGAGTACCCAGACTTGAAAGGTAAAACAACCAGATTGGCCATACCCTTAAAAGGAGCCCGAGGATGAAAGGGCCATGATAAACGATCCATTTGAAAGGAACTGCTTAGTTTTTAAACGTGGTGATGTCCTATGCAAATCTGATATAAAGGAAATGCACTTGTTGGAGCTTTCAACTATAATCATCTTGTACCCCCAGACCCTCTTAAATTGTGTGGTGTTCTAAACTGCAAGCAAATTTTGCATGTATGTATTTTGGGGAGTGTGTGTGTATGGAGGAGGGAGGGCGGGGAGAGCGGGAAGAATGAGGGCATAGCACACTGCCAGAAAGAATAAGGGAAAAGTCATTAGAAAAATCTCTCTCCATTAAAAGAAATTACTTCCAGGAAACGGTAGCCAAAATAGTGCCCAAAAGATTAACTGGAGATAGAGCACCCAGTAATAATGAATGAATGGGTGAAGGATAAGAAAATTCACTGAGAACATAAATTGTAATTCATTTGTAATGTGCTCTTGGGAAAGGTTTTTCACATATTCTTCATTTCCTTGATCTATTATTGTTTCAAAGAGAAAAATGGCATTTGCAGAGAGGCAGTAAGTACTGACGGAGAAACGATGATGAGGATGTGACTTGGGCCGGAAGGACACAGTTGTGTAAGACTTGATTCATTCTTCTTAACATGGGAGCCACTTCAAAGGCTGCTGGAAATGAGACATTACAGGGTGACCAGTGACAAGGGCATATTTGAGACTTTCTCCACTTACCTAGAATCATTTTTGTTGGTTTTCCTCCTCTTACCTTGAGACCCAGGTGCCTGTAGGTAACAAAACACCCAGGCTCAGAGCCCTTACTACTTGCCCCTTCAAAACTCAAGAGGCTACTGACTCTGCTTTCCTCTGGATATCTATCTAGTGGAGGGCACACAGACGGATGTCCAGTCAAGCAAAAATTCAGGTTTCTCTTTACTAACCTGGACAAGCATGCTAAAATTCCTAAAATTCAAGGCTGCCAGTAAACTGTTGGTTAACATAGTGTAAACCCAAGGCCAGAGTGGGACTGCCTACTCCATCATCCATGATTAAAAACGCCAAAAGTCAGATACAACCTCACCCATCCAGGCACAAGAATAGAGCTAGGAAAGAAGGAGAGAATGGGTATCTTTATTTGCAGGGGGTTCTTCCCAGCTGTCCTTACTACACCTGAGGGCTGATCACAGAAAGTAAAAGAGCAAGGAGACATCTTTAATGTTTAATAAACTTTCCATGTCCCAATAAATGTCATGCCTTGACAATCAGATTAGCCTTGATTTTTGTGGGGCCAGGAGGTAAGGGGGGGCCTGCAGAGAGGGAGCAAAGTCTCCCTTTTGAGTGCTTTCTGCTCACAGGGAGGGAGGCAAAGCCTCTCCTCCATAGCAAAAGATGGAGAAGGAGTAAACCCCTCCCTCTTAACTGCTCTCTCAGACCCAGTTGAAAACTTGGGTCTGAGGGCCATGGGCTAAGACACCAGAACAGCTTCCCATGGTTCCAGAGGCAGAAGAGGAAACTTGCAAATATCAGGGACTACTGATGTGCTTTGGGAAATCCTGAGCCACTGCAAGAAAGATATTCCTAGTCAAGGCACTTGACTGGTTATCTCCCATCTTAAGAGAGAGCAGCAGATGACTAACTGACTAGTTTACTTCTTGTCCATCTGACAGAGTGGGAAGCAAGGTGGGCTTCAGACACAGTTTATTTCTTTGTCCTGCACTCCAATATTAACCTAGACAGCTGACTAATTATTATATCTTTTCAAGTGGACATGAACATTTATTATACTTTAACTTTTGATTTTTAAGATACAGATCTTAATTAAAATGTTCTATAACTGCCTTGGTCCATTCAGTCTTCTATAACAAAACGCTACAAACTGAGCAGCTTATAAACAACAGGAATTTATTTCTCACGGTTCTGGAGGCTGAAGATCTGAGATCAGGGTTGCGCTGGGGTGAAGGTCCTTTTCCAGGTTGCAGTTTGCTCTCTTCTCCCTGTGTCCTCTGATTGTGGAAGGACTGGGGAGCTCTGTGGGGTCTCTTTTATAAAAACACTGGTTCTATTCATAAAGGCTCCATCCTCATGACCTAATTACCTCACAAAGGCTCAGCTCCTAATACCATCTCATTGGGTATTAGAATTTCAACATATGAATTTGGTCGGGGAGGGGCACAAACATTCAGACCATAGCAATAATAACTATAAACTTATCCTAATGATTGAAGGAACCCACAGGAAACCTATTTCACCTTAAGCTGGTGTATATGTATAGCATCTCTTCTAAAATCTGTATTCTTGTGACTCTCAGTATAATTTAGCAAGTATAAGTCTTCTTCCTGTCTATCAAAGCTCATACCTCCTCCCATCTTCCAGCTATCATTGTGAACGTTACTCCTTCAATCCAGACCAGTTTCTTTGCCATTCGTCACGTGTCACTTTAGAATAATTAACATTTGTCTTGTGTTGATTATTAAAAAAACACGGAGAGTCGATGTAGGGGCCTTTCACCCAAATTGTGTGAGTCCTAAACACCAAGGGAAGTGTTCAAAATCTGCTTGTGTATGTCTTCGTGAGAATGCACACAACCTTAAGGAATCTTGAAAAACAAGACTAACTGATATAAATTGCCCTCGTTTTGTTTTGTTTTGTTTTGTTTGTTTGGAATAGCATCTTTATGTAATTAGTAGTCACAGTTAAAAAGCATGAGCGCTTTTTTGATTTCCTGGTTGCACCGCATGCAGTAAAACAGGAAAAAAGATGTAGGCTAGTACTTTTTCATCTTTACTTGCGAGGCTTCATTACAGGTATATTTAAGGACTGAGTCCTAGAAGGGTCTTTATTCCGATCTCTTGCTCATAGACAGCATGGCCTTAAAAAGAAAAAGCTCAGTTAAACTATCTAGTTACTGAGATTCCTCCTCCTTTTTTTTTTTTTTTTTTGATTATTAGTGTCAGTGACCAAACCATTAAGTTTATATCATGTGCCTTAAATTATAAGGCACATGATATAAACTTAAAAGCTTCTTTGCAATTCTAGTTCATTTTCTTTATATGGTTATCAGTAAAGACAAAAAGGCTTTACAAATCCTCTTAGGATAACACGTCATCAGCTTGAAGAATGATACTAATTTTAATCCACCTAAAATTAGAGGAAAAAATGTAATTGATGGCCTAAGGTGCATTTCAGGCCATGGTTTAAAGGTGTTTATCATGCACACCCCATCTCCCTTTGCTGACATTCTACTGTTTCAGCTGTTTCAAATACCTCATTCTTCACAAGGGCTTTCCTTGTCCCAAAAAACCAACCATTTGGAATTTCTTTCTCTTCCTAACCATTTTAGGTCTTTGTTCCTACTTTTATCACACTTTCATTTTAGTGCTTTAGTCAGTATTATAGTTATTGGGGGTGCTCGTGGTATAAAGAGGAAAGCACAGACTCTGAAGGCAGGCAGATTGGATTGTCTGATCATATATTATCTCCCTTTCTGAGTCTCAGTCTCCTCGTCTTTAAATTGGGGGGTAGCGGGGACGGGGTTTAGGGGAAACACAGTTCCTGCTATATATGGAAATAAAATATATTATTTGCTCTTTGTAAATGGAGGGTCATGAATTCCAAATGTTTGTCACCCTATACACTCACTTTCCTCCAGGGGACCTACAGGCTCACTCAAGTTTCTCTTCTGCCACATGTATTAAATAATGGTGACACCAACCTGGTTCCTGCCCTGCCTGCCTGGGCCTCCCACAATATCATCAGTGCTTTATTGGCTGCCGTTTCCTTCCACGAATGTGTCAACATGGAATGAATACCAGCAGCAAAGATTTTTAGGAGAACACTGAATATCGTAGTAGGAAATCTTATTTGCATTGAATTTCTAAAAAAAACAAAACCACTAGAAATAATAAAAAGATAATTTGGTCAAGGCCCTAAGGGTCAGAGTGACAAAGACCAACATTAAGGGAGTATAGAAATGAGGGGACCAAACTCCAGAATAAAATCTAGGTTTCTGAAAGATTGCTTTGGTCATTACTAACACATCTTGGGGTAAGGGAAGAAAGGCTAGAAACCTGTACTCTGTCCTCGATTGATTCATTCATTCATTCACTCATTCATTCATTAAGAAACTTTTTCTCTTTCTCTGCTAAGACTGTGACATATTTTCTAACGAAGGCCACAGACCAGTATAAAACATCATCATGTGACAAAAGCCCATCCTGCTATTACGGCCTTTCTCCTTCTGTTTCGCCATCACCACCACATGGTGAGAATTTACTGTTGGCTCCGTCCTTATTCTTCTGTTTTGGAAGTGCAGTATCTGATTTGGCAGTCCTTAATAGAAGGTGGAACCTGTAGCTCTCTGCACTGTATGATTCTACGCATATGTATGCAATTATGTTTCATAAAGTCAAAGAATTTAGGACTGAAAGTCATGAGGTTCTCATTGTACAAGAAAATTTAAAATTTCTCAAATGTGCCCAGCAGGTCTTTCTAGATTGTTTTCTGGAAACTAAGGACATTTTTTGATTGATCCTTATTAACATTTAAGCTTATAGTTTCAGCATTTCAAGATCTTTTTAAATCTCGATCTGCCCTTTGACATATTGGCTATTCATCTCAGTTTTGAGTCCCCTGCAAATTTAATTATTCAATACTTATGAATTCTCTTTGAATTATCCAATTAATTATAAAACCATTCTTTGAAGATATTGTGAAAAAGTTGCCAAATATCTTTAAAAATGAATGCATACTACATTAATAGCATTTCTAAACTGATACTGTAATAATTTCACCAAATAAAGACATGAGGCTAATTGGCTATGACTTATTCTTGGTCAAATCATGGGCTCTCCCTTTGGTTGATACTTCCTTTTCTAAGTTCTGCATATTATCTGTTTGACTAACATATCTTTGTTGAACTTTATTAAAAATTGATGTTAAACTCATTCATCTGTAATTTTTAAAACTGTCTTTTAAAAAAGTTGAAAATTTATTTATCTCTCGGTTTCCAACAGCTCGTTTATTTCTATCAATGAAAAAAAATTACTAAAATCCATCTTTTAATCAACATGTGGACCCTTTCAGAAGCTTAAGGTAATCCATTTGAGCCTGAGAACTTGACTCTGGGTAAATAGGGTATATTTTAAAATGCATTTATTAGTTCCTCTCCTATTTTGATCTCAGAACCTTACTGTACTTGTTCTACACTTTCCAGTTTGAAGATACTCTCTTTCTAAGGCAGAAAAAACATAGGAGAGAAGTAGTTCTGTCATTTCTTGTCTGTTAATTTTGTGCCATCTGCCAAGCAGTGGGCCTCTCTCTTCTTTGTTTTTAAAAAAGCTTTGTTTTGTTCTTAGCAATTTTCACAAGTGTTTCTGGCCTTTAGCCTTTTGTTTCAACCTGTGCTGTATTTTCTCCTCCCTTGCTTCCTACTATCTTACTTGTACTTTCTTCTTCTATATTATGTACTTTTTCTTTTAATACTAATCTCAGAAAGCTTCTCGTCAGGCCTGGGTATAGGCACAATTTCATTGTTAACACATCTCGAGTCGTTGGCTAACTTGCTGGATCTCTCAGAGATCTTTCCTCATCTGTAAAAACGGGGGGTGAGAAGTGAAAATGTATGACTTACAAAGTAGTTACGAAGGTCAAATAGAAGGATAATTGCAAAGCTTTTGATAAGCTCTAAAGCACTATCAAACACGTAAGGCCTTATAATTTGGGGAATGAAGTAGTACTTTATAAAAAATATATGTGCATAGACTATTCATACTGGAAAGGACCTGGAAGTTCATCTAGTTCTACACTTAACTTACAGAAGAGGAAACAGATCTAGGGTGATAGTACTTGCCAAAGCTGCCAGCCTTCCAGTTATGGATAGCACGCTATGGATGGCAACCTGTTATCTCAGCTGATGCTGTACAAATCTGATGATCTTGGTTCTGGCTCTGCCGCAAAATAATTATGACTTCCTTAGAGCTGAGCTTGAAATTATCCTACCTTATCTACCACTCCGCATTGCGATGTAGCCATTCTTGTGCTCTCCTCTCATTGCCTGACACTCCTCAACATTGTGTCACAGACAGACTTGACCACCTTTCCCAAGACATCTTGGCCTGCCTAGGTTCTTCTTTTATATTCTATTGAGGCTCATTTGTCATTCTATAGTCAGAGTGGTTCATTTGTTTTGTTTTGCTTTGTTATGAGTCTCTCATTCTTCGATTATTTGCCATTTAATGGAATACTACTTAAAAAGATGTCAATGACATTAATAAATACAGCACAGGAAATGAAAGCTGTGGAGAAAACTGGCGTAACTTGTTTATTTGAAGACAACGTATAATTAAGTCAAATTAACAAATATTTATTTAGTACCTATTTAGATATGAGGTCTGACAGCTTCTGCAAGGAATACACAGGAAGCGTAATAGAACCTAAGCTCAAGAAATTTAAAATATTCTGAAGGATTTTAAATATCCAGTATATAAATAATTGTTTTTCTCATCGATACATTTCATCTCATTTAGCACTACAAAGAAGCTCTATTATTCCCATTATGTGGATGAGGAGACTAAAGACACAGAGTCTAAGTTCCTTGTAGGGCACATAGACCAAGTGACAATCAAAATTTGAACTTAAAATCCTTCTAACTTCAGTTTATACTTTTTAAAAAATTTATTTTTCAATTATAGTTGATATACAATATTATATTAGTTTCAGATATACAACATAGTGATTAGACATTTATATACCTTATGAAGTGATCACCCAGTCTGTACTTTTTATGCAAACTTAAGAGATGTACTTCCTGTTGTAAATTTACATGTCTGACTAGACCTGGTATTATGAAGTCTGAAATGACATTCTTGTTTTGTCCCAAATTTGATTCATTCAAATAATTAAGGATAGAAGCAAGGAACACTTAATTTTAGAAATCAGTTGATGGCCAAACAGAATTCTGCCAAGAACCATTTCTAGCATGGAAGTATTCTATCCCTGCTCAAAATATACAGGTCAAACACTTGCTTTAAATTTACTTTTTAAAGTATTAAAGAACAATAAAATAAGTAATCTAGAAGCCTCATATATTCATTGAAAGTTTATACATACAAGTAGTTATTGCATTTTTTTTCTTGACAGACAACAGATATAATTTTTTTACACAGAATGTACTAAATTGGCCAGATTTTCTGAACTAGGCACTCTTTACTCTGTCCTGCTTTAGCTACCAGTTCTTTTCTGGAATAAAAATCTCTTCCCTTAGGACTTTTCCAAAAATATTCAGACTGCATTGTCATTGTAATTCCTTTAATGAGAACTAGGAGCAGCAGTGTTAATAATCACCCCAAGTCTTAGCCTTGAGGTTGTGGTGTCCAGACCTGTGCCTGAAAGAGAAGATTGGATTGGAAAGCAACACAGAACATACACTGTGTCCAGAGGATCAATAATGAAAGAGCATGTTAGCATGTATGGGTGACCTAGGTTTAGTCTGAGATGTTTGTTTATTTACTTGTAGATAATAGCATACCATAGATGTTCTTTCACAGTCAGAGGAATTAGCACATTTTTCTTTTTTAAAGAATGAATATCCGTTTGTTGTTTATAAAAATAAAATTATTTATGGTGCTGCTAAAGCCAAACAGCTGCTATGTAGGATCTGCTTCAGGATGACTGCTAACTGAATAAAAAATTTGTGAATTCATACAACTCTGTTCAAGCACATCAGGGTTTTTCAGTTGAATATGTTAGACTGGGGAGGTGGTGAATAAACAAGATTGGACATCCATTAGCTTTATTCTCTTTATGTTCTTTCACAGACATAGTGTGAAAATTTGACCTTTGTGTCTATTTACCTGTCTGAAACATAACAGTAATAGGCACTTTTGGTACTACTTATTTATCTCCCATTTTGGTGTACTGAGGATTTACGAGTTAAGCTCTCGTAGTTATCTAAATGAATGGCTTGGTATAAGCACCAACTATGATTAAGGAAATGAGTAAAGTGACAGGCATTTTACCTCCAGAAGGGATTTCTGGAGTGAACTAATTTTACCTCATGATTCTCCATCATCAAATTGATACTGGGATACGGTTTAACATAAAGCAGGCAGAATAAATTGCCTTTACTGTTCAGGCACCGAAGGACTTAATTAGGATTTGGTTTGCAACAAGGGGATAAAGAGATGTTATCGATGATTACTCATGACACTCTTAAATAGTTTTTAAATTCCTAAAATGCATCTAATCCTGAATTTAAAAGAATAAAAAGAATTATGGGGTGAAAGTAAATCAGAAGGGATGATGTTCTTCTTTTAAATTGCAACGTATGGTGTTTTAATAACACTCTTTACCCGCTCCCTGGCTCCTGAGTTCACTTTTGATCTTTTTACTGGAACAAATTGTGCAAGTAAGATTTGTTTAATTTTTTTCTACTTGCCCATGGGATGTCAGAGGAGGGGTAATCTTTGAAAGTTTACACTAAAGTAAAATGCTGTGAAAAATAAGGAGAAAAGATAGGGAAGCACTTATAAATATATGTTTTTTGTAATTTTTGCTGTGGGAGAATTTTGCACTAGGATAGATATATATATTTATAAGAAGAAATGATCATCGGTTCCTTAGTTCTAGTCTTCTGTGACCTTAATTCAAGAAACAGCGAACATCTATGTATAGGCACTGGCCTTGGTACGCAGGAAACACCAAAATGAATAAGCCACAAACACCACACTCAATGTTCCTTCTGTCTATTGGTAGAGACCAAGGTGCAAGCACCAAAGAGAAGATGGATTTGAGAGTCTGAATAGAAGCAGAACAAATGATGTACATGGGAAAAGAGACAGAGAGAAGATTTAATGTGACTAGGGTGGTCAGCGAGAGATTTTGAGAAGACTTTGCTCTTGGCTGGAGCTCTGGGGAGATTTGGAGAGAGAGCATTTCACGTTGAGCACTGACCAAAAAAAAAAAAAAAAAAAAGGGGCCTGTTTGGAAAGTGATGAGAAGACTGATGGGGCTAGAAAGTAGGATGTAGTGGGACACAAAGTTATAATGATAATTTGGGGTCAGATTATGGGGGAAGATTAATGCTCTTCTCTGGCTACCAATTCTGTTTGGAACAAAATCTCAGATGAAATTTCAGAGACTCTTCTTCAATTGCACTTGCCCTTTAGAATAAGCAATACCTGGTTAAAGGTCTTGTCCAACAATGATTTTTTTAACAAGGTCCATTAAGGCACCCAAGCACTGCACAGTCTGGGCCATTTAACAATGGATCGTAACTATGAAGTAGCAATGAGAGTTAACAGCAGCCACAGAAGTCATCTAGCACAACTTTTAGTTTCTTATTGCTGCTGAGCAATTTATCACAAACTTAATGGCTTAAAACAACACAGATTTACTCTCTTAAAGTTCTAAAGATCAGAACTACAAAATCAATTTCACTGGACCAAAGTCAAGGCGACCAGAGGACTTGTTCCTTCTGCAGGATGTGAAAGGAGGCTCCGTTTTCTTTGACTTTCCAGCTCTCAGTGGGTGCCTGTCTTCATTGGCTTGTGGCCACCTCTTCCATTTTCAGATCTCATCACTTTAAGCTGTGTTTCCATCATTGTCACCTTGCCTTCTCCTCTGACCGCTTTTTTCTGGGTCCCTTTTATAAGGACCTTTATGATTACCTCAGGCCCACCTTGATAATGCCAGATCATCTCCGCATCTCCAGTTTCTTAACCTAATCACATCTGCAAACTCCTTTTGCTGCATAAGGTAACATTCATAAGTTTCAGGGATTAGAACATAGACATATTTTGGGGGCAGGCATTATTCAGCCTGCCACAACCCTTCACACTTTACAGATAAGAACAATCAAGTCCAGCTTGGTCTAGACAGACAAGTAGCTAGTGACAAAGCTGGACCTACAACTCGTTGTCCTAGACTCTCAGTTTTCTTTCCACTGTACCATGATGCCAATCTTTCATGCCTTCCATGAGTAAATTAATTAGTAGTGCTCTTTGAAAGCAGAGATCCCAGCCAGATGACAGATGAGACCCAAAGTGGCCATGTAGGAGTGGAAAAGGCTCTTCATCTTTAGTGTCGCTAGGCAAAGACCCATTTGGGAGAAGAATAAATACTCTTTTTTAGGACCAAAAAAGGCAGGAGAACTATTCTTTCATTGAGTGAAGAAGAGATCAGGGCAAAAGTAAGAGAAATGTTCGAGAAAACAGAAGAAAAGAGGGTAGACTGTAGAGAAGGGGATGTTGTAGTTGAAGTTGAGTTAAAGGGAAAGAAAGTAATCATGTATATACCACACAATGATTCCACCCTTCCATGTGCATGCTTTCTAAAATTGTGTATCCTGTAACATTTTCTCTTCAGTAATGCCTAGAGCCTGTCTTCTATAATAACCATATTACCTTGTTGCTTTATGCATTTGCCACTCACAGTTTGTGTTTTTTACCAGTGCAGCCACCTTAATATTACATTCCCTAAAGAGTAGCAATAATTTCCATCTCTTTGTACTCCATGGAGCACAAATAGGTGTTTATAACAGTTTGAATCATTTTAATGATGACATACAGAGTGTATCACACTACTATCATTAGCATTTTTCCTTGAAAAAGATCTGAAAACAATCCCACCTAATTTTGTACTATAACTGAAAGAAGGGCTTGAGGCTAATATAAAGGACATATTGTTTTGAAACTAATAAAGAAAGTGAAGATTACTAAGAATTAGCAAAGGCATATTAACCTTAAGTTAGAAAAGCAATGCAAGAAATTAAATAAAATGTTTGAGAGGGGAGAGAAAGTTTTAAAATGATTTCTAATTATAAAGAGAATAAGGAAAAGAGAATATAAAAGTTCCTTTATTATTATATGAGAATTAATAATACTTAAATAGAAACTTAAAAAAAGTTCAACTTTGTTCTAAAAATGATCTAGAACAAGATTCAGACTACATATTACTTAGAAGAGAGGTAAATCAAGTTCAAGGAATATGGAACATTATCAATATATTTAATAAGAAATATTGTTTTTTAAGTTAATGTTTCTATGACTTATAATTTCCTAGTTAGATAAGTTTTATGCTATTGTTGCAGTTTTTCCAGATTTCGACACGGAGTGGATACTTAGTAAATATCTTTCAGGTATTTACTTGTCAGGCAGAAGATAGAGGATTTCTTTTTGAAGAAAATGAATGTTGCCTGTGAAGAGATTTCTACATCCTGATATTTGGGGGTCTCGCCCAAAGTATCTGACTCCCATCATGATTATTGTACAATAAGTCTCATCAGTTGATAAACTCTGTGCTTGAATACAGAACTTTTCAGTACCTTGTTCTTGATTGTTAATTGGTGGTCAAGGATCATCAGATGTTCCAGGAAAGCCTCCAACACAAAAGACCAACCAACCAACCAACCAACAAACAAAAATCTAGAAAAGAAGAAACCTTATAAATTCAGATCATTCAGGGAATGGCTTAATTTTTCCACTTCCTTCTACTTATTGAGTCCCTTTAACTGCTAGCCCTGCTCCAATTCTATTAAATGAATTTTCGAACTCTTTTTAAATGACCTAACTCTCCTCTTGTACCTCTTCTTGGGGTCCCTGTCATGTTTTCCTGTTCTCAAGCCTGTGCTTGGATACTCTACCCGGCACTTACTGCTTCCCAGCCCTAAGCTCTTCCCTGTTTCTATTTCTAGCACACAAGGATCATTTCTCTTCAGTAAACTCAACTCCTGCCCCAGAAACTCAGCCCGGTAAGGTTGACCTCATTCCCTGTCCACAGTCTTCTCTGACCTGTTTACCTGCGCACCTGCTTGTGAGAGCTCAGACTTCTCATTGCTTTGCTCCACCCACCTGCCGTAATACTCAAATTTTGCTGGCCTTGCTGATGTTTACTAGCTAATCTATTGACAAGATTCCCCTCTTGCCAATCTCCAACCCTTAAGACACTCACCGGTCTTCTCCCAATGCCTATTCTGCATCAGCTCCCTAAGAATTTAACCCACTTCAATGGATGTGTTCTTTTCAATTCTTGGTTTCTTTAAGGCTGTGCCATCCTAATGAATCCTTAATTGGGTACTAAGTACTAAATGTTTCAGGCACTTAGGAGTCATCTACTACCTCAGCCCAGGAAATAAGTTGGTTCAAAGTTGCCCACTAAAAGAATACCACATTTTGGTTAAAGGTGGAAAGCATCTTTTTTATTCTGAATTCCCTTACTGAGGAGCTGAAATTGTTACTGGGAGCTGAAATCTTGATTGCTGGGGTCACTCTGGGACAAGGTTAGCAGTGGTAGAGACCTGTCCTTATTCTGAATTCCTTTACTGGGAGCTGAAATCCTGATTGCCTGGGTCACTCTGGGACAAGGTTAGCAGTGGTAGAGACCTGTCCTTACTATCTGCCTCCACCAGGTAAATCACGCTCTGCTACCGCAGCTTCCACAGCTGTGAGGCCCTGACCACATGGGCCTGAGTGCCTGGTGCTGCCTTCTCCGGCCCACCCGGATGCTGAGTGAAATCTCTGGGGACGTTTCTGTTCCCAGAATTCCACTGCTGGTTTGCTGCAGCTCTGAATGTCCTCTAAACAAAGAGGTGTCTTTGGAGGTGAATTTTTAAACTTAAAAACATCTCAGAATGATTAAAGTGACGGCTGAGACATGAAACACTCCCAAGTGAGATCTTCAAATAATAGCCTTTAATTTTTTTTTTTTTTTTTTTTTTAGGTTCTGGAGGAAATAAAGGAGATAAAAAATTATTTAACTTTTTTTGTATGTCTCTTTGAGAAGTAAGTATTCTATTTGGTGAGCTATTAAGTGCCCAATAATAAGAGAAATACTATTAAGGTATAAATCGAAATAGAGAAAGATTCTAAATCCACCTATGCTTTTTCATTGTTCTTTCTTCAAAAGTCTTATTTAAGTGTAACTTGTTTTCACATAAAATCAAGTTCATATTTTAACTCCTGAACATTGTCTATTTGGTTAATTATTGTAAATCTTTAAAAAATGGTAAAGCATTGTCTTTAGCAAAACACATTGTCATCATACAAAACACATGACTGTAAATCAGAGCACTGATTTAAAAACTGTAATTTTAATCCACCAGTTGATTGTCTTGGTTTTGGTTGTATTTCCCTCATGGTATGGAGGTGATTTTCAGAGGGACATAATAACAAGAATTAATATTAAATGAATTACATGGCAAAAAAGCAATGTTCTTTTTAAAATTCTTTTTAGTCCTCCTTAGTGCTAGGTTTTATGTTTGTTTTTTTTTCCAACTCTAACTTTTGATAATCTCCCTTTTTAAAATTAAAAAGCAGACCTCAGGCACTGAGGCTTTCCTACATTCCAGCTAAAATAACAATCTTACGGTTATGTTTTATTGTTTTCTTTTAAAAAGTAATTACCTCTTATTTGTGACAAACAATGTTGCTATTTAATTTATGATTGTTTTACTCCAAGAATTATTAAGTTTACTACAGTGTAAGTGGTACACAGATATGGTAAATATTGGGCTTCTGGTATGTGAACCATAAAACCTTAGGAAACATTGGTTGTTGAGAAGTGCTGGGTTTGACTGTTTCTCAAGCTTGATTAGTTGGTCGATTTTTTTTTCACTGAATCGACCAAGTCAGTTGGTTGTTTGATGTAAGATAGATATAATTGCTGATAATTATAAATTTGCCTTAAATTAATAAAATGCAATTGGTCATAAAGCATTGAGATCTAATGGTGGTTTATAAAGGAAATAAAATCTTTCAATTCCCTTGAAATAAATAAACATCCACTGGTAGCCTTTTACCTTTAAACTTGAGGGAAGTCCCTGAAAATTATCTTTTGACATCAACAAGATCACAAACACAGTGCCATTGAGAACAAGAAATCTTGTGGCAGGACTTGGAAAAAAAATCATAAACACCAAAAATGTTTGTATATTTTTAAAGCTTATTGTCTAAGTGAAAATATTAAAATAAAAATTTCTTATAGAACTTTTGGGGTCACCGCAAAATGCATGCAAGATCTGCTCGGTACCTCAGATTTTGGGACACATTTGGTTTCTCAAACATATTTGCTTAACTATTTTTTCTAAGTTCCTACTCTTTAAAACTAAGAATCCCCATATACTATTGACCCTAAAGCAAAAATGAAAAATAACTGGTCTCCCCTGACTATATCTACACATGGACTAACAAACCGTACTGTGAATTAGTACCACTATAAGTGGTGCCTGGACCACTGGGTCAGTGGAACAGAGCTACAGAATAAAACAAGGCTTCACTGGAGGAGCTCACAGAGAGAGGAGGGTAGGGCAACCATAAAATAAGACGGGATATGACTGAAGGCCTTGATTACACAAATCAAAGTTATGGAGATTTGAATAAGGAAAACTTCTTACCAGTAGGAGAATAACAATAAAGTCCTAGGAGAGATGGCATTTGAGATGGGCACTGAAGTATAAGAAGAATTTAGACAGAGTAAGTATTCTAGATAGATCACCCTCAGACTTTATATTGAGAATATGCTATTTACCAGGGGCCAGGGGTACAAAAATTAATATAATAATGATAACGATAAAAATAATTGTCTATTGTAGAAACACATGTTGGTGGGAGACGTAGATGCAAACAAATTGTTACTGTATAACATATTACTGGTATAATAGAACTCTGCAATCAACTAGGGAGGAAGAAATTAGTTCTACCTGGGGAATTGAGAAAGTGTTTATGAAGGAAATGAACTTTGATCCGGGTTTTGAATGATGACTGGAATTTTACTAGATGGAAAAAGATGAGAAATATATTCCAGGGAGTGAGCACAACATATGACAAGGCATGAAGATATAAAAGAGCATAATGTGTTTGGGAAGGGTGAGAACCTTCTATGTGGTTGAAGCATGTGTGTCAGGTGGGGACGGGGGGAGAGATGGAATGAAAATGGGGATTAACAGAGAAAGTGCCTGGAAAGACATGTAGTGACTAATTTGTGAAAGATGATATATGCCACGTGATGGAATTTAAACTTCATCCTATAAGAAGTCACTTTAAGTAAAACAGTACAGTTCAGATCTTTGTTTTTAGGAGTATCACTTTGGTGACACTGAATGGGGTCTTGCATAGGAATATGGCCTAAGAAGGAATAGGAAAGTTTAGAGTGAATTGTAGAGAGCCCTGAAGGCTAGATTGAGAAGCTGGCTCTGAATTCTGTGAAAACAGAGAACCATCAATGTTGTACTTTATGGAAATTGATCTGGAAAGGGTCTATAAAATGGATTATCATGAAGAGCCCCTAGGGCGTAGAACACAGTTTAAAATCTACAGTGACAGCTCAGGCAGGAGACACAGCACTCGTAGCCACTTCACCATCCATTCTTTCCCTGCTTCTTTCTTCTTAACGGAATCCTGGTTTGTTCCATTATCTTTCTTCCTCCTTCTAGCCATGGTCTTCAGAAGAGGAGGCCCCATCCTCTGCCCAAAGGATTAATCTGCTCTAGGATGATTCCATTTCTAGCCAATGAGATGTGAAGGAAGTCCTCTAAGGCCCTTCTGGAAAATGTCTTCTTTTTTTGAAAAAGGGAAACACAGGAAGAGATAGTCTCTTCTTCCATTGAAAGTTGTCTCCATGTGACACTTGGAAAGACTATGCCACCATTTTGCTGTGATAAGAGGAGCTTGTCTGGGGACAAAGCAAATATCCATGTTTCCTGATTCTTTGATGATGTTATTGAGCCACTGATTTAAAAACACCTAGAACTGTCTTCTTTTCAGATATCTAAAAAGATGAGCTGATTTGGGAAAGAAGTTAATAAACCAGATTTTATACATTCATACTGAGTATGAAGTGAAGATGTCCACAAATACAGTTGAGGGCTGGCATACTGAGAAATGAGATCAAAAGCCAAACACAGGTTTTTTTTGCTGTAGCTTGAAGGAATTCTTACATTATAAATGTTTGCTCTTCACTGCATTTTCTACTATTAATTATGTCTTTATAAATATAATTAATACGATTTGTATCAATAACAATAATGAATAATACATAATGTAACGAATGGATAATTTTTTTATTTGGTGACTTCTATTAATACTTTCACAATACTAATGTTGGTGAAAGTGTTCTGCTATTACTTCAGTTACAGAAATGTGTCCTTGTGCAGTACGGCAGAAAAGGAGTACAGACCTGGGCTCGGATAGCTGCTCCTCCAACAGGTTATTATTTGACCCTGGTAAGTACCTTTTTATCATAAACTTCAGTTTGATTAAATATTAAATGGATTTCATAAAACTTATTCTGCAGGGGTTTGCTTAGTTATGGTAATTACAATATGCACCCACATTTTCAAAACTGCATTGACCTTTGTTCTTGAAATTCTCAAAATTGTCAGAGATTATGACTACTTAGCCTTGATTTCAAGTTTTGTTTTTCCCCTACCAAAGTCAAGAACCCTATTTCAAGAACCCTCAGGTCCCAGGAAGGAGTTGTTGCAAATCTCTTCAGGCTCTGCAGTTAGCCTGTGGGAAGATGAGGATTTAAAGGCATAGCTAGGCCATGCTGGGCTTGGAGCTACAACCAGTTCTGCCTGCCAAAGAGACCACTATTGGGATACTAGAATCTCTTGCAGCTAATATTAAATGTGCATTTTTATCTTTCACTTGTGTTTATTCTTTATATGCATAGCTCCCCAGGAACCACAGTAAGAGGAGCTGATCAAGACGACATAAGATCTGGGCATTCCTTGTTGTAGAAACTAATCTCATGTTAAAGTTCCCCTAAAATCTTAACTAACATTTGTACATTCTGACTTTCAACATACACTTACTGAGCACCTGCTATGTGCTAAGTCCTGATTTATCCTATTACAAATCTTTTTGGTTTGTTTAAATAGAGGCTTTTATTTTGAGAAAGATAAGGTGGTGATGCTCTTAGGATCCATTTAAATTATCATCATTCAGAAGTTTTCACTTGTTGTTGGACCACTGATAAAGCTAAATCTAGATTCTAGGTTTATAAACCTATAAAGGTAGAATCTTAGTAATTAGTAGACTAGAAAAAAAGCACTATGACCCTATCTATCCATAATGTCAGAGATTAAAAAACTCTTAAATCAAATGACTATACCTGGCTAACTCATTTGAGCCCCACCTGTGGCTTGTAACCCAGCTGTGTCACCTGTATACTGGTTTCCAGGGGCCAAATACAGCAAGAGCCCTGCCCTACCTCTGATAACCAGCAGCTGACAGGGTTTAACGTGTTTTGACTAGGCGCTAATCTTGACAGTGTCCCTGGATAATCTGAACCCTTGGGCTAATTCTTTTCTACATTAGTGACCACACGTCCCTAGTTAGGATATGTTCTGCTTTGCCTTTTGTTGTGTGTGTAAAAATTGCCTCATGATTATGGATGTCAGTTTCCCTTTGACATTTGAGAACAAAATTGTTTCCACTTTACTTATGAAACTCAAAAATTTTGCTTTTATGACAATAAATTCATTATATAAACTCTAAAATACATCAGAAATATTTGATCATTAAACTATTCATATACATGTGTGTGTGTATACATATATATATATATGTATACACACACACATCATGGTAGTCATGGAAGATGGGAAGCGGAAAACAGTTCAAACACATACTCAATACGACAGGCAC
>NW_006438088.1:11140490-11146574 GCF_000325575.1 Pteropus alecto
GAAAACTTCATTATTTATCTCACAACTCACACTCTGTACTTTCTGGTTGGGTTTGAGTTTGCCTGCCTTCCCCTCTTACACACACGTTCAGAGTTTGAGCTTGAGGTGAGTAAAGTAGAGGAAGGTGAGACTGAGATATTCATTTGATTGATTTGAGTCTATTCTCTTTCCATCTACGTTCTTCCTCCTCATGAGAAAGCACCAATATATGAACATTGTAAATACTATATGAAAATAAATGAGTTTAATAAATGCATATCTCAGCGTAAGCCTCCATCAGCATGGAGATATTCTGAGCTGAGTGGGATTCTTTGCATTTTTTAAGCCAGGGTTTCATACTGAACATTGATATTTTGGAACAGTGCCTGGAAAATTGCACAGAAACAAATTTGTTATGAAAATTCATAGAGAATTTGTATTTATATAAAATCCTAACTTCTTGTTCTAGTCTACAATGCTCTGCACGAGCAAGTGTTGATCTCAAGGAACTAACTCCCTTCCACCACTCGCTCTTCTAGCCTTCTCTTCAGGCGCACTGGCTTTCAGTCTTTCTTTTCCAACTCACCAAGCTGGTTCCCATCTTAGGTTCTCTGCAATTGTTGTCCCCTTGTCTCCAGCATCACCTTCCCCCAGACCTTCACATGGCCAGTACCCCCTGAGTGTGTTATCACTTCCTCAGGCAGCCTACCCACATTGTCTAAAACAGTGCTGCCCAGTAGACATAGCAAGGGAGAAAATGTGAGTTATACAGGTGATTTTAAATTTTCTAGTGTCTACATTAAAAAAAAAATTAAAAGAGATGAAATTAATTTTAATAACATTTTAATTTAATCCAATATATCTGAAATATTATCATTTCATCATATAATCAGCATAAAATATTAATGAGATATTTTTTACATTCTTTTTCTCATTCTGGCCTTTGAAGTTGAGCACACTTCTTACAGGACGTCTCAATTCAGACTAGCCACACTTAAAGTGCTCTGGGGCCACATATGACTAGTGGCTACTGTGTTGGACAGCACAGACCTCCAGTCACTCTTTATCATGTTACTCTGTTTTATCATTATAGTAACACTTATTAGTGTTTAAAATTATCTTATTTGTTTATTTACTTGTATACTGTCTCTCCTTCAATCCTCTTATCTGCCTCTGCCTCAAAATAAAAAATTTTAAAACATCAGGGGCTTCAATTTGTTCTTTGTTATAGCCACAAAGCTTAGTATATTGCCAGTTATCAATAAATGTTTATTGAAAGTTAATTAAATAAGAATCCGATGTACTCTTAAGACAATGGACCTTATATGGCTTTTGTTTTTGAAGTCTTCCCTCCCTCATGCTATTTCAAATAAGTGAGATATAATAACCACACGTCTGTTGCTCCCCTTCCCCTTCTTCATCCACGTCCTGTTGTAACTGCCTGTGTTGTCTGTATCCTACTGATTTCCTGATATGGGGTTGCCTCCTCAGGAGAATGCACTTTCCAGTCCACCTTAAAAGCTGCTTGCAAGTTAGCATTCAAGTCACACTAAGCAGGAGAAAAAAAGGCAAACATCTGGACTTCTTCTTTTTTCCCCTACTAACCATTACAGAATTATCTCAGAAGGTAGTCAGGCTACAACTTGCACTTATTACACTTTCAGCCAATGGGAGGAAAACCAGGATCTGTGATCAGTCGCAGGTCTTGGAAATTGCCCCTAGGGGTCAGAGGTCTTGGAATTTCCCTCCATTGTTGCTCTAGACTTGACTGAATCTTCCTGCTACTGGGGGTCTGTGTGACAGTGGTCAGGGTTCCAAATTTGCCTGTGCTCGTTTCCTCCATCTGTGAAAGGAAAATCACAATTATTACTTATTTCCAGTATAAGACTATAGAAAAAATAACTACAGAGTGCCTTACGCCCAGTAATAAGAAGCATTGTTGCTGACATACAAAGCAATGAGCATTGACACAGTATCTAAGATTCTGTTCTAAATGCAGATATCATAATAAAAACTATTGGAGTCTTGGAGTGTGGATCACTATGACAGGCAAATGGTAAAATGTAAGTGGGGTTTGAAAAGAATTCTTAGCCTTTGTACAGTTAGAGAAGTTTGTGAAAAGAGAGGTTTTTGCAAGCTTGTTTTCACATTTAATTACATTAGCATACAACTACTTCCCAGTGAAACAGGATGAAGAGAAAATTGACCTGATTTGGCCCAGTCCTCTCTGCCTTCTCTTCTCTGCCTCCTCTGGGTATCTTTGATACTACACTCCATAAAAAACCTAGCTCTGGTTGACCTGCAAACCTCAAAGAAAAGTAGTCAATTTTAAAAATGTTGTATCTTCAATGCAGAATTCATTTAATTATTATTTTTCAAAATGTATTGTCTACCTACTATGTATAAAAAATTGAAATGCAAACATAAATAAGACCGTTGGGGTGCTTGCATTTTAGCAGATGACACATTCATTAAGTAATTTCTGTGATTAATTATTTACTTACAATAGTAATGGGTGCCTTGAAGGAGAAAAACCACGTGGTGTGAGAAGATTTAATAGGGTCCTGATTTAGTCTTTCTTATGAAGGTGACTTTTCAGCTAAATTTGAAGGAGGGGTAGGGTTTAGTAGGTGAAGGGGGATAGAGAGCTTTTTAGGCAGGGGGAGCAGCAGCTGTCAGTGTGCTGCCACAGTTAAGAGAATGAGCAATGGCCAGGGTGGCCCAGGCAGCACTCCAGAGGGCTCCCTGATGAGGGGCTAATGAGGGCAACAAGACTCAGAGTCCAGAGTGTTCCTCAGCAGGGCTGAGTATTTCTGGATTGAGTGTTTCTCTCCATTTATTTACCTAGTATTCACTTATTTAGTAGATACTTGATGTGTGAGGCCCTCAAATGTAGTGTCTTTCCCATGTGCCATTAGCAGTAGACTTACAAGCCCCTCTATTCTTGACTGGAAGATCTCTCTTCTGAGTGATTTACACAGTTGCAGACAAGAAGCACCAGGGGGCAGAAAGCATTCTTCTAAGTTTGCTTGGGTAGACCACAATATGGTGAATATTTATTCATTTTGACCTGTGTTGAATGAGGAATTAGCAAATGAGGCTACGACCAGGATCTGAGGCCACTGCTTCTCTAATCTTAGCAGAGCATTACAAAAACAAAAGAACGAAATTCCTAGTGAGTATATTTGGTATGATTTATTTCACTCTGAGTTAAACCAGAAAGATAACTAACATGTCTTAATGTGGTAGTCACATGATAATGATAAAAAAAAAAAAAAAAAAAAAAAAAAAAAAAGGCCATTTGAGGAGACTTCTCAAAACCTGGTACCAAAAAAGGACAGTTTTCAGCTCTTTCAAGATTGCTTCTACATTGGAATGAAAGTTGGGAAGAGATCCTAAGAGAAATGTAAAAGGCCTTTGAAGATGTAATTGGATGGGCCAATGTAATTTGAGAATCGATGTGCTATTATATGAAGACAATACAACTGCCACTTGAATTAAATTAGATGCAGTCTCTCAGGTTTACATTAAACTTCTGGCAGCTATGTTTCTAACACATGACATATAATGATACCACTGGGGGAAAAAATAGTCAAGGCTACTTATTACTATAAATTAGTCATGGACTGAGTAGTATTAACTTTACGTTGATCACGTCTTACCGATTGCTGCAGATAGAAGTCTCATGCCAGCCACGAGACAAACCAAACAAAGAGCAGATGTCACCAATGGCAAACTGCTGATGTTTAAAAATGGAACAAGTAAATCAGCAAACTATTTAGGAAAGTAAGTCTGTGCCAACCATTCTGTCATCAAAAACCTGGTATGGACCATGTGGTCTATGTGTCATAAAGGTCCCTCAGCATGTGACCATGAAAAAGAAAATGGAAGCCTACAGCTTAAGCATAACTATGAACATTGACTATGTTTATAAATACCACATTATGTAGATATAAAAAAAAAAATCTCAAAACAGTATTTAAAACTAATCACTAGGGCAATGTCGCCCTGTTATTATCATTGTCAGTCATCATTCAAAAGCAAATGACACTTTAAAAGAGGCTCAATTTTTCCTCTGGAAGCATATACCTTGATAATAAAATACTCATTGCATGAATGTAAGAAGCATACAACAAGTAAATATACATATAGCTAATATAGAAAAGCCTAACACAGGTACAATTAAAATAACAAAGGATGGTATGATTTATGAAAAGTTAACAGACATGCTATGTGATGAGAACTTCATAAACATTGCTATTTGTACACTTTGAAGCAACCCTGTAGAGATGGGTTTTACTGTTATCCACATCTTACAATAGACTTGGGAGAATAGAGTAGCTTGCATATCAAGTAGCAAACTCAGATGTAGAAACAAGTCTAACTCTAGTGGACCTTGCTGTCAGGGATCACCAGCATCCATCCCCTCCTTCTGTCAGTATCTCTACTTCACTTGGGGGATTTGCTTTTCTCCCATTGTAGATAGTCTTGGTAGGTCAGAGAATTCAAACAATCTATTCTTCTCCAAGGAAGGCAAAGAGGTTCCAGGAGTAGCCTTCGGATAGAGTCTTCCCTTCTAAGATCTAAGCCTGGTCAACTGGATTTTCTTTCTTAAGTCCCATGCAAGGAGGGAAGAAACTTGCCTGCCAGTAGCTCTGTCTGGGTTGCTGTCCCACTTCAAAAATGCTTTTCCAGACTTCTGTTTGTTTGGTGTGTTGTGCTCACCAAAACCTTTCTAATAAATTGAGGCAGGCTTGCATTTGTTGCTTATAACTGAAGAACCCCACTAATGCCTCAAGATAAATGTAGTTTCAATTCCTCCAAGCCCCAGTCATGTCAATAAAATGCACCATTTTTATATTTATTTCAAACATTGAAATAACTTAAAAATAGATTAAATAGGAGTCCTTATCATAAACAGAATAATTTGCAAATCAAAGCAATGTTGATCTTTACTTTTACTGCAATCGTTATTTATACGTAAATTTAATGGATGGAATTTGTTGTATCTATGTAACAATAGCTCATCTTCTAGGTAGATTAGAATTTTATTCTTACATTACCATGTTTACTGTTTTTTAAATAAGATCCCCTCCCTTTGTAGTACAAAAGTTAACTCTAGCTACTGTGTACAAATCAGACAAATTCTGAATTTGTGAGTAATGTACAGTAATTTCTCATATCAAGTGCCATAAACTATTCAAAACTCTTTACATATAGCAATCATGAGGTAAATGTTATTATTCTCATTTCACACATGAAGAAGCTGAGCCTTGGAGAAACTAGGTAACTGTCAAACAGTAACATATCTAAGAAACCATGAAAACAGCTCTTGAACTGGCCCGTCTGATCCTGCAGCTTCACATATGCCTACTGGGTAAGTCCGCTCCACTGCTCTGTGGAAAACCAAGTTGGCTACGTTGTCACCAAGTCACAGACAAGAAAATTAAGACTAAGAGAAGTTAAATGCCTTGCCACAGTTTACATAGATAATAACTGAGTCAGTTTGCAATGAGAAGTCTTTGTCGTTCCAAAGCCCCACTGCACTGAGTTACCTCCCTGCAAAGTTTCACGGCATGTAGGTTAAGTAAAATCATAGTCACAGCATGTTTATAAAATAATTACAATTCTCCCAGTGCATTGCATACTTCCAAGAATGCAAAGCTCTTTAACCAACCACCTGGACTCTTTTAAGCCAAGAGGGCTCACTAGTAGATGTAATAAATATGCGCTGAATCATTGGAGCCAACTTCTTAAAATATTAGTCCTCATCTAATGATATTTGGAAAAACAGAATTCTACAGTAAGTAGAAAGGGAACTTAGAGGTGACATTCCAATTTTAAAATCTCAACAGAGAATCTAAAGGACAAGTATACTGGAAGACTTTCTCCAAGGTTGTTTCTGAGTCTCAAACTGTGACCTGGGGTGCCATCCCTAGAGTCTCAAGGGATTGCTCTTTCCACAACAATATAGTTCCTCCCCTGGGTACTCTTTAAACATAAAGCACAAGCTAGCTTAAGAGAACATCAGCAGTCTGATTAGATAATCAAGTTTCCTCAAGTTTCAGTTCCTTAAAAAACATTCTTATGCAAGGGCATCTGCGC